>NW_017731631.1:430677-432503 GCF_001890085.2 Hipposideros armiger
AAAATAACAATCATATGATCATATCAATAGATGCAGAGAAAGCATTTGACAAAATCCAGCAACTATTTATGATAAAAACTTTTAGCAAAGGGGGAATAGTGGGATCATATCTCAACATAATAAAGGCCATATATGATAAGCCCACAGCAAACATCGTACTCAATGGGGAAAGGCTGAAAGCTTTCCCCTTAAAATCAGGAATGAGACAAGGCTGCCCACTTTCACCATTTCTATTCAACATAGTTCTGGAAGTTCTGGCCACAGCAATCACACAAGAAAATGAAATAAAAGGCATCCAAATTGGAAAGGAGGAAGTAAAATTGTGATGATATGCAGATGACATGATACTATACATAGAGAAGCCCAAAGACTCCACCAAAAAACTGTTAGTACTGATAAATGAATTTAGCAGGATACAAAATTAACATTCAGAAATCAGTTACGTTTGTATACACCAATAATAAACTATCAGAAGAAGAAATCAGGAAATCAATCCCATTTACAATTACTTCAAAAACAATAAAATACCTAGGAATAAATTTAACCAAAGAAGTAAAATAACTGTACTCAGAAAATTATAAGACGCTGAAGAGAGAAATCAAAAAAGATACAAATAAATGGAAATACATACCATGTTCATGGATAGGAAGAATTAATATAGTTAAAATGTCAATACCACCTATGGCAATCTATAGATTCAATGCAATTCCTATCAAACTACCAAGAACATTTTTCTCAGAAATAGAACATATAATCTGAAAATTTATATGGAGCCATAAAAGACCCTGAATAGCCACAGGAATCTTGAGAAATAAGAATAAAGTGGGAGGTATCACGCTACCCGACATCAAATCATACTACAAGGCTACAGTAATCAAAACAGTATGATACTGGCATAAAAACAGACACATAGAACAATGGAACAGAATAGAGAGCCCAGAAGTAAACCCATCCATATATGGTCATTTAATCTATGACAATGGAAGCAATAATTTACATTGGAGTAAACATAGTCTATTTAATAAATGGTGCTGGGAAAATTGGACTGACATGTGCAAAACAATGAAAATGGACCACCTACTTACACCATATACAAGAACAAATTCAAAATGGGTTAAACACTTAAATGTAAGACCTGAAACCATAAAACTCCTAGAAGAAAAAATAGGGAGTAAATTTCCAGACATTACCATGTGTAATATTTTTACTGAGATATCCCCTCAGGTAAGGGAAATAAAATAGCAAATTAACATATGGGATTACATCAGACTTAAAAGATTTTTCACAGCAAAGGAAATCATCAATAAAACAAAAAGGAAGCCTACTCAATGAGAGAAGATATTTGCCAATGATGTATCTGATAAGGAATTAATAACCAAAATTTATAAAACACTCATTCAACTCAACACCAAAAAAACAAACAACCCAATTAAAAAATGGGAAGAGAATATGAAGAGGCATTTCTCTAAAGAGGACATACAGATGGCCAACAGGCACATGAAAAAGTGTTCAACCTCACTAATCATTAGGGAAATGCAAATAAAAACAATGAGATACTACTTCACTTTGGTCAGAATGGCTATCATCAATACATCAACAAACAAGTGCTGGCAAGGCTGTGGAGAAAAGGGAACCCTGCTGCACTGTTGGTGGGACTGCAGATTGGTGCAGCCATTATGGAAATCAGTACGGAGGTATCTCAAAAAACTGGAAATGGAACTACCGTATGACCCAGAAATTCCACTCTTGGGTATCTATCCAGAGAAACCCAAGATGCTAATTCGAAAAAATATATGTACCCCTATGTTTATTGCCGCACTGTTCAC
>NW_017731631.1:434363-457615 GCF_001890085.2 Hipposideros armiger
GTGTGTGGCCAGCAGCCAGTGTGAGCGGCCAGCAGCCGCATTGAGCGGCCATCCAGAAGCCGGCGACTGATCTGCCTCGCCAGAGAAGAGTGCAATGATGGTGCCAACTTGGGCCAGTGAAGCAACATCCTCCACAACTAGATTGAAGAACAAAATGACAGCAACTTGTCTGTTCCCCTTTCCCCAATTCCCCAGCACTGTTCCCATCCCCCCGATTCCCCAATAAAAATCTTTAAAAAAAAAAAAAAGAATTATCTGGCCCATAATGTCAATAGTACCAAGGTTGAGAAACCCTGTCAATTTAATTTAAGAGATCAGCTGGGTTGACAGAGGTTCCAAAGAGATTTGTTATGATGGACAACTGTTCAGAGACTGATCACACCGACTATCTTGAAACCTAATGGGAGTTAAACAGAAGAAATTTGTGGATTCAACACACATATACTGAGCAACTATTTAGGGTCAGACACTGGCCTGCCTCAAAATATTAATCACTTAAGCTTCATATAAAACCATTTATTTATGGAATATAGATTATACATGAGACATTATAAAGCTAACAAATTTGCTTTCTAGGGTTGTGAGGTCTTGGACACTAGCTTTTTAAATTGTGGAAACACTGAGAAGCTTGCTACTACAGAGAAATGTTTTAGTATCATTTCAACGATGTCATTTGATATGATATCATTTAGTATCATATCAATTAAACCATCTTATTTAATGTGGCATCCCTTAATTTACCCATTCCTATTCTTGTGGCTTAGTGCCTCTAGCCATACAAAATTGTGTAAGAGATTTCACAATGGACTCTATAAACCTCAAATCCCATCATTTTAGACTGATTCTTTCATTTCTTTAAAAAAGTTTAAAAAGTCATGCTTTCTCTTGCCTTTTTTATTCTTGTTGTGATGGTTGTTTTGAGTTTGTTTGTTTGTTTGTTTGTTTGTTTGTTTGTTTAGAGGCAAAAGGGGAAAAATTCAATGGCATGGTAAAACAAGGCATTATATGAAAACCCAAATTGTTAACATGGGACATGTCAAAACTGCCTCTCCACTCACTGTGAAAGACAATTACATAAATGGGTCCCCAAGAAATGCAGAATGTCAACATCTACTACCCTCCCTTTGCCCAGCCCATGCCACATTTTTTTATGATTAAGAGGAAGTCTTGATTGTCTAGGCCAGGGGTCAGGAAACTGTGGCTCACGAGCCACATGTGGCTCTTTGGGTACATTCCATCTCAAAAGTTTGCCAACTCCTGATCTAGACCATACCCTAAGTGTTATTGTGAAGCAGGCAATTGACCCTATTAATATTTATATCATTTATTTTACTGCTGCCATGGGAGATTAAAAATTAAATCATAATTTTAAATACAGTAAAACTTTGGATTGCGAGTGGCTCGGTTTGCGAGTGTTCCGCAAGACGAGCAAACATTTCTATTAGGTTGGTGCAAAAGTAATAGCAGTTTTTGCCATTACGAGTAATGGCACCAACCTAATAATACATATTAACTTGGTAAATGAGCGATGTCTTGCAATACGAGTAGTTTGTTTCCAGAATGAATTATGTTCACAAACCGAGGTATTACTGTATTTTCATAAAGGTTAGGTAGGCATGTTTGATTTCTTCATTGTGCTACTGAATGTCAGAGGCTAGAGCACTCACAGAGGACCGACAGTGAGGAATAGTGCTGTTTATGAAATAAATGTCATTAAATTTACCATTGAAGAAGATAAATTCTTGACTTAAACTAGAGATTTATGTACAAATAACATTAATTCCTATGATAAACGAGTTTTTTCTACGCTAAGATTGTTATGCTCTACTTTTAAAACCATGACAACAAAATATATTTAAAACAATGAACAAGTCCTATTACAGGGTTTCATCTAAGCTGGGCTCTTATGTAGGCAGGATCACAAAACCTCAGAAGGCACCTGAACAGCTCTGACTTGCTCACACAGTTGAGGATAACAGTGAGGCCCTCAGTAAGATTAAGCAATTTTTCTTTGGGGCCCAAATCTCAGGTTTCTGTGTTCTTTGTCCCCAGCAAGAAGATGAAAGCTCACCAATACAGAACTTGGCCCAATGATAGAACCAAAACACTCGGAAAGGCTGGTCACCTGAGGTGAGAATGGGAGTCCCAAAGAGAGAGAATTCAGCTAGAGATTGGGAAGCCTCAAAATGGAAGCAAATTTGGAGGGAAGTATGAGCGTACATGTCTTTCCTGTAAGACTTCTCTGCACTTTACTATCCTAATATATGAATATAATCTAAGAAAGGGGATAGTTTATTCTGCAAACATGATTTGACAATAGTCAAGGTATATTCACCTCTTGTGGGATGGACTCTATGGTTTCATGGAACATGGTTTGAAAAATGTTGCCACAGGTACATTATCTACAGAAGTCAGCATGCCATCTGATAAAGTTCTTATAATATCTTTGTGAATAATAGAGGAATGAGAACTGGGTGAATACACTCTTGCATGGCTGCCAGATAAAATATAGGATACTAAATATTGCCTGGGACATAGTTCTATTAAAAAATCATTCACTATTTATCTGAAATTCAAATTTAACTAGGCATCCTGGGGTTTTGTCAGTTTGTTTTTGTTCAATCTGGCAACCCTCCCCTCCTGATGAGGTTTGTGAGTCTCCTACAAACATATTTTTGTCTGTCTTCACAAGATAAATTTCATCCTTAATCAGCAACCCATTGTTCTACTACCATGAGGCAGTCCAGAAAATTAGGTCCTTCTCAACATTATAAGTGCGGTCAACTGTTAATTTCCTATGTCTTCCATTTTCTGCCAAAGTCATTCCTTTCACCCTATGAAAAAAATAAAAATGCAAACTGTACTCCCAAAGACCTTCAAGTTTCACATCCAACTTTAGAATCACTAAAGAGCCAGTTCAGTCTATTTCTATATCATTTGTACCCACATGAATCAGCAGATGTGGGCAGAGATCAGTGAGCTTGACAAACCTTGGTGGAATCTCTGTTGTGTGGCTATACATTCCAGGAAGAAGGAACATCTGTCAGTCCTGCATTGTTCTCTGTCCTCCCCATTCATTCATTGAACAAATAGCTCCTGATCACCTAGAAAGCACCAGACAAGTATTGGATATACACAACAACTGAACAAGACACCTATGGTCACTGCCTAAATAGAGGTTACATTCTAGTGGGGAGGGAAGAGGGCAAAATAAACAAGTAAATACACTAGATTATTTCAGACAGTGGTAAATTGCTATGAAAGAAATTACAGGAATATGATACAGTGAGTGAGTAGGCTGGGGGATGCTGGCTACATTAAATGGGATGGTCAGGGTAGGTCTCTTGAAAAATTTAACATATAAGCTGGGGAATAAAGAACCAAGAGTTCAACATTCCAAGAGCCAAAGAAAGAGCAATCCAGGCAGAATGCAAGCCACAATGCTTGTTCCTAGGGTTAGTAACAGAAACAATGCTGATGTGGCCTGGTAAATGCATCTGTAATCCCCAAAATGTCAATACTCACCCCATGCTTGCTTTCACACTCTTTCCACAGAAGGACAGCAACTTAAAGGGCTGAAGTGAAGCAAATAGTACCAAAAATAGACTGTGAAGGAACATAGAAGCAAATGGTATTTGACCTTTATTGTCACTTAACACAGGAGAGAAAACACAGAGGTAATGGCTGGAAAACAGTATTTTTATCACATATCGCCTTTATTTTCAAGGACGTTCCAGAAGTTCTCACGTAAAACCTACTGCAATCTTTCAGAGTCCCTCTCCTTGGTTTGTTCCTTGGAGAAAATTATGCAGCAATGGGTTTTTTTTACTCATCACACAAAGCAGATGATTTGGCTCTGAAGAGTGGAATAAAAATGATATTCAAATCATTGTGGGAAATTTCCCTCCCTAGACTGGGTAGCAAAAACAGCAATAGCCATTAGTCCTCAGTTGCTCAAGTCCATTTTGGGTTTGAGTTACTTTACATTTACTTTAAAATGATTCCAAAATTACCTGCTTTCTGAACTGACAGAATGATCAACTGTTTTCACATATTTTGGTGTGGTTTACTGTGAAGTTGCTAAAAGTGAAGAAGGTGGCCAACTGAAAACTTGAGTGTCAAATACCACAAGTACGAGATGCAGACTGACTAATGTAGGTTGTTTCAGAGTGCTATTTACAAAATGTAACACGGTGAATGTAGGCCAGATATGGAAAAGAAGATAAACTAAGATTCAACATTTTAATTATGTATAAAAAATGCATAAAGTTACTTTAGCTTTCAGCTAAGAGGAAAAAGTATTAGCACTGCCAAAAGATGCTTTTAGGGAAGTTTCAAATAGACAAGGACAGATTGGGGGCTCTTCGAGAGCCTGGCTAGGTGTTTTCCAAGAATTTTTTTGGAGCAACAGAAACCTTGCAAATTTACCATTGTCTGACCTTCAGGCTTATGATCCCAGGAGACTTACTTTGTCAGAGTTTACCCAGAGTAAACTCAATTTCTCAGAAGCTTCACCTTTATTCATTCAACAGGGTTCACTTAGAGCTGTCTATATACCAGACTCTGTTCTAGGCATTAAGATATAATGGTGAGCAATGCAGATATTAACTAACAAATCCCTTTTGATGGGTGCATTCTTTCTTCAATTAGGTTAGTATACTTACAACCTAGATATCTCTGGCTTCAATGGTCTGTGAGATCATACAACCCTTCAATGACCAAACTTGAGCATTCATCTCACTTAACTGCAAAAAATCTAGTCGTTTGCCAAACTCCCCTCCCTAGGAATTTTTGAGAGACCCTAAAACATAGTTATACATTTCTTAGATCCATCCTAGTTATCCAACACAGCACGTATTCAGTAAATTATTATTATATTTGTGAATGAATTTTGATAATTCCTTATATTTAGGTTTACAAAACATTTTCATGGTTCTTTCATCTTAATTAATCACTTACTATGTGCTCCGTAGAATACATGGCACTATGGGGATGGAGGGTAACTCCCCCTGCCTTTAATTGGGTCAAATCTCATTTGTGGAAAACAAATACATACATATGATACTTAAATAGCTAAGATTTCAAATGAACAATATAGCTAGTGAGATATAATATATCATAGAAGAATTCAACGGGACATGTATCAGCTAAGTAAGGACTTACATTTGTGAATGGGAGATCCTAACCTATCAAAAGGAAAAGCTAAGAGTTTGAGTTGTACATAGTGCCTAGAGCCAATGGTAAGACCCATCTGGCTAGAGTAGGAGCCATGGTAGGAAATAGATTTAAATAGGTCAGATGGGGCCAAGTTAAATGTCAGGCCTTTAGTCCCAGGTTCAGGAGTTTGGGCTTCTCTGGAAGACAGGGAGGAGCCATTCTTAAATGGTGTTTATGCAGAGATAAGCATAATGATATTGCTTGCATTGTCATATTAGGGTTGAAGGAGAGGACAGAATCAAACTTCACTGATAAAGAGAAATGTGATAACCACTGATGGAAATTGGGAGATTTTAATTTTCTTTCTAAAAGCATGAAACTTGTATAAATATACAAAAAGTTGTTGTAACAGATTTGAGGGGAAAAATCAGAATGCCTTTCCAAAATAAGTTATGATAGCAGAGAGAGGGAAGTAAATTCGTTGAAGGTCTCCATACTCAGGTTGCACCAGATTCCTATATCAACTGTGTCCTGATGTCTTTCCCACTAATTCTATTCAGTTCAACAACTACTGAGTATCTAGTATATGTTTATCTCTGTGTCAGGCACTGTGAGTATAAGAAAGAAGCATTGAGCATCTAGCATGGTCTCAACCAGCAGAAGGTGACAATCTGGTGGGTAATGTTATTGTTATTGAGTAACCTGCAATATGTCAGATTCCTTGCTAAGTTCTTTCCATGAATTTACATGAATTTAATCCTCTCAGCCACCCTGAGAGGTAGGTATTAGCATCTTCATTTTGTGGATGAAGAAAGTAAGATTTTTAAAAATTAAATTAACTTAAAATATGGTTAAATTATTTGCCCTAGGTCACAGATTCAGCAAGCAATGATTGGAACCAGGATTCAAATTAAGGTCTGCCTGATGTTCTTGCTTTTAACTACTACTCCATTATCCAGGGCTTACATGCATAAAACAATTCAGGAACAATACCAGATAGTACCGTTCAGCACTTCTAATTCCACTTAGTGGTCTTGTGTACTTTGTATGATTGGAGGCAGGATCATAAGGGGAATGAAATGTGCTGTAGAGTATTATCTTGAGATGATTGATGGTGGGTCAAGCTGCAGATAGAGAGGATAGAAAATATTAATCTCTCCACACCATGTTTCATTCCTCCCTTTCTGGTTATTGACCCATACTCCTTCTCTAGTAGCTTCACAGTTCTACTCTTTCATCTTGACCCATCTTTAGACCTCCTAGTTATGCAGCATTTCAGTGGTCTAACTTGAGCCAATGGTAGAACATATAACACCCATAGAAGTGGAGGAGAGAGGTTAGCATGTCCCTTACCTAAATATCAGTTTTCTCAACGAGGCCCTTGATAAGAGCTGGGGCAGGCAGTTCAAGGTTATGTTCACAATCAACTGTCTGGAGCGAGTAGGTAGTTTAGTTCAGTGAACTCCAAATTTTCAATGCAACCCATTAAAAAATGCACATACTCCAAGTAAAAGTAAATATAAATTTATATACACATAGTACATCTACACTAATATATTGAATACATTAGGAAAAACATTATGAATTTTAAAAGGATGAGAAAAGATAAAATCAGCAGGATTTAAAATAAGATAAATTTTTGATTAATGGTACAAAATAATTTTGTTCTCACTAAAAGTATGATTTGCATAACTTAGTAAATGAAAGCAATATGACAACATGGTTCTTAATTTTTAAAATCTTATTATACATCCATTGAAAGGACTGGTTCTAAATTTAGGTTATTTTGATACTAGGCTTTAATGGGTATCTTGGTTGAAAAAGAGAGGTCACAAAGACACACAGATCCAAACAGAAGTATAGCATTATGCTTAATGTAGCATCATGAATGCATTTTTTAAATTTCATATTCCAATTATTCAAAGGTGTTTTGTAATTTGCCAAGTAAATTTCTATATTTCTTGATATCAATCCATTATGTCTACAAACTAATCAGCAGGTGTGATATCTTAATATTTTGAAAAAATGGGTTCAAATTTTACTAAAAGTTTTCATTTGAAAATGTTTTAAAAAGTTAGAAATATGTTTTCCAATTTTAAACATTTATGCAGATACCACAGGGTTTTTTTTAGGTGACAAAGCAACAAAATCACATAAAATATAGAAACATTTTCCAGTATTTGCATTTAAAATATACTTTTTTAAGCAGTTACTTTCCACACATTAAAATTCACCTTGAAAGGATAGATTAAGTCTCTTTTAAAAAAAATAATATGTTTTGGGTATTATACTATTGTCAACTACTTAACAAATGAAAGTCAGCAAATTCAGAATACTCATCATTGTTTAAAAGAAAAGAGTGTAAATTATCTCTAAGTTCAACAACTTTAAAAATCTTTTCCTCAAGTGAACCCGCTAGGTGGTAAAAAATATTTTCTATGACCATTCTCTTTACAAACTATTCAAAAGATTCTATTATTTAAGATTACGCCAGCCATAACCTTCTCCCTGCACAGTTAAACCAGAGTATGTTGCAACATCCTGAAAGCAAAAACAAGAGAGGCCACTGCTGAGAATCACTATGAATTGTGAAACACTAATTCTTCCTTCAGTGCACTGACATATGTGATACATCAAACCCAGAGATCCAAGTGAGCAGGTAGTATCAATCCAAAGATGAAACACTGGCGAGGCTTAATTTCTTACTTTTTTTGATAAAAAGTAAATATGAATGTTAATGTTTTCCCATAATAAAATAGATCATCTTGCACACCTTCTGGGGGTCCATACTTCCACCACCTTGGAGACCACTTACCTGGATTACTGATTAATTTCAAGCCATGAACTTTGAAGCTGAATGAGTAAGTGGGTGGTAGGGAGAGCATTTAATTAAGAGAGTTGAGAAGCTCACACAGTGTCCTCAACCAGAGGAAGGCCATCCTAGGTCTGCTCAGAAGTGGGCTGAAGGAGTAGCTAAGATAAAATAGTATCAGTGGCTAAACTTACTATCAGGTACTAAAACAATATTTTCAATACCATACTGTTAGACATACTTGGGAAAGTAACAGGCATTTATGAGAAAGAAAAGCTAATAAACAAAGAAATTTCATACAAAATACAACACATTTAAAATATAATTATTAGTAATTGCCAACATTTCTAATCCTCTCTATAGACTCAAACAGCCTCCCATTAATTTACCTACTTAATTATCACAACAAGCCTATGAGGTATAGGTAGTCTCATCATCACCTTTTAAGCAAGGAAATTGAGGCCCAGAGAGAAGCCATAACTTGTCCAAGGTTGCACATTTACAAAGTAGCAAAACCAAGATCAGGGTCTAAGTGTTGCTGCTCTACCTTCTGTTCCCAGCCTATTATGGCACACAGCAGTGCCAATCTGGGACCAGCATCTCAACTCCAGTACAAAATGAATGAATTCACTTCAGTACTGCTCTACTCCTCTTTGGATCTTTGCCTTCAAATCCTAAACTAAATGCCTTATCTTGGCTCCCTGACTTCCCAGACACTATTAAATCCCCTGAAAGTGTATGCTTTGCTGCCTGCATTTCTCAGTCCTCCAAGAACCAGGAGCAACTCTGGAAATGTACTTCGAGCACAAATACTATATGCAGCCTGGTATGTTTTCACCTGCAATGTAGGCTTATGCTTATTCCTCCTACCAGACCATAAAAAGCTACAAAGTAGCCTACAGTCCATTCACTGGGATATTCAATGGTTCCTTTCAGCTACCACCTGACAGCTACTAGGACTTGGAGGCAATGCACGGAGTAGGAACTACTGTAAACTTTTATCAATTATGACATATGTGGATAGAATAAATGTAAAACTATTAAAATTTCTTTGGTTTTAGCACTTTGAAACTTAATGTAGCATCCTTCATAGCACCAATTTGTTTTTCAAGGTGGCTTATTAATGAAAAAGAGAAATGGAATATTCCTAAGGGAATAATTTCAGTACAGATGAAGGTCAGCTACTCTTTTTTTTTTTTTAAAGTGTTAATGCCTCAGCATGGCACAAAGTAGCATAGCAAACATTTAGCAAATTTACCAGCAATCACAGATGATAGATAGATAGATAGATAGATAGATATGATATGATATATACACAAACACATATACATATACACACATTTATATATATATTCACACACATATTCAAAGTGTGATTAAAAATCATGGTTAATTTTTTTTTGTGTGTGTTTTTTTTTTAAGATTTTTATTGGAGACTTGGGAGGATAGGAACAGTGCTGGGGAATTGGGGGAAGGGGAACAGACAAGTTCCTGTCATTTTGTTCTTCAGTCTATTTGTGGAGGACGTCACTTCACTGGCCCAAGTTGGCACCATCATTGCGCTCTTCCTGGGCGAGGCAGATCAGTTGCCAGCTTCTGGATGGTCGCTCACTGGCCCTCATATGTGGGATATGAACCGGAGCCCTCTGGCATCCCAAGCCAGCTCTTAACCATCACGCCACTCGGCCGGCCCAGGTGAATGTTTAAATTAAAAAAATTATTACAGTAAAATAACACATTGCCATTAATCCCCTCAAAATACTCCCCCTTGCTTCAAACACACTTATCCCATCATTCTTGCCACTTTCTAAAGCAGTTCTGGAAATCCTCTTTCATGAGTGTCTCTAGTTGTGCTGTCATGGCTGCCTCAATATTCTGAACCAATTCTAAACATTTACCTTTCATGGACATTTTGACTTTGGGGAAGAGCCAGAAGTTGCACAGTGCCAGATTTAGTGAATAAGGTGGATGAGAACACATTGTAATGTTTTTATTTGACAGAAATTGCCGTATAGCAGGAGTGATGTGTGACATGGAGCCTTTTGTTGTGATCACAAAATACAGTGAATACTGCTGCCCAGTGCCATCCAAAAGAAAGGCAGGGATCTTCAATTTGGAAGGCAGTACATCGAACCTTAGTAACAGTGTGTGACAAGTTTCAACTTGTTCGGTGAAGGCAGTCAAGTGTGAGCTACAGTTGAGAGAAGGTGTATTTTATAGTGTGCCATAAGTCATCCTCCATCATGACAACGTTCTGTGTCACACATCGCTTCTGGTATATGGCAATATCTGTCAAATAAAAACATTAGTGTGTCCTCATCCACCTTATTCACAGGCCCTGGCACTGTGCAACTTCTGGCTCTTCCCCAAAGTCAAAATTATTCAGGGCATTGAGGCATCTACAACAGTGAAAATAAAGACACTCACGAAAGAGGACTTCCAGAACTGCTTCAGAAAGTGGCAAGAATGATGGGATAAGTGAGTTTGAAGAAAGAGGGAGTATTTTGAGGGAGATTAATGGCAATGTGTCTTTTACTGCAATAAATTGCTTTTTATTTAAACATTCACAGTATGTTTTGATCACACCTTGTACATATATATATATATATATATATATATATATATATATATGTTGGTCTGACAATTAAGTTTGTGAACTTGTTGAAACCATGTTGCTAACCTTTCTTGATATTAGGGGGGGCTATTCATTATGAATTTGTACCAACTGGACAAACACTTAACCAAGTTTACTATTTGGAAGTGCTGAAAAAGCTGCATGAAAACAGTTAGGTGACCTGAAATTTTCGCCAACAATTCATGGCTCTTGTGTCACAACAATGCATCGGCTCTCAAGGCACTATCTGTGAGGAAGTTATTAGTTAGTAAATAAATAACTGTGTTGGAACACCCTCCCTACTCACTTGATCTGGCACCCAATGACTTCTTTATTTACCCGAAGATAAAGGAAATATTAAAAGGAAGACATTTTGATGACATTCAGGACATCAAGTGTAATAGGATGACAGCTGTGATGGCCATTCCAGAAAAAGAGTTCCAAAATTCCTTTGAAGGGTGGACTAGGTGCTGGCATCAGTGCATAGCTTCCCAAGGGGAGTACATCGAAGGTGACTATAGTGATATTCCATGATGAGGTATGTAGCACTTTTTCTAGGATGAGTTTGTGGACTTAATTATCTGATCTCATATGTATACATTTACACTCATTTATATATATTTGAAAAATAAAGATACAAAAAAATCAGAGTAGTCTTAATAATTAAAGAATCTATAGAGGGGCCGGCCGAGTGGCACAGTGGTTAAGAACTGGCTTGGGATGCCAGAGGGCCCCGGTTCGGATCCCACATATGAGGGCAAGTGACCCTGCCCTCCACAGCTAAGATGCTGAACAACAGCTCAACCTGGAGCTGGGCTGCTGTGAGTCGCCGGCGACAGCGTAGGCTGCAGCCCCTGTGGCAGTGGGTTGCCATGGGCTACCGTGTGTAGCCAGCAGCCAGCGTGAGCGGCCAGCAGCCGCACTGAGCGGCCATCCAGAAGCCGGCGACTGATGTGCCTCGCCTGGGAAGAGCACAATGATGGTACCAACTTGGGCCAGTGAAACAACCTCCTCCACAATTAGACTGAAGAAGAAAATGACAGCAACTTGTCTGTTCCCCTTCCCCCAATTCCCCAGCACTATTCCCATCCCCCAATCCCCCAATAAAAATCTTTTTAAAAAAAAGAAGCTATAGAGCATCATAGAAAGATATGGGTTAAGCAGTGTAAACCTGGGCAAATCAATTCTTGGTTTCAGTTTACTTAGCTTTAAAATGAAAAAATAAAAATTTCTACCACCACTGGATTATCAGGAATATAAAATAAAGTAATACATGTAAAATTATTAGCATACTGCCTAGCAATTAGTAAGTATTTGATAAATCTTAGCTTTTAAAAAAATGATTGCTAACTATTATTATCATCATTACTGTTATAAAAGCAAGAGGCCTAAAGACACATTCCTTGTGGAGTGAATTGAGAAAAGCCTATGTTGTCACTACAGAAAGTGATTTACTTTGGAGAAGACTTGAGGAGTGTGGTCCAATAGTCCATGAAGGGATTTAATGAGGAAAACGCTGAGAAGTTATTCTCAATGCAAATGAAACACTGACCAAGGAGAAATGGGCAAAATGTAAGTAGAAGAGACATGGTTGAAAACAGTTTTTTAACCTCCCTGGAAATGGAACAGGCTGCTGATGAAGCTTCTGGGGTCTCCATCCGTAGATACAACCCCAAAGTTACAAACATCCATTTATTTTGCAGAAAGCAGGTCTCAGGTACCAAGATTTCTATTTATGAATCTCCAATACATCTAATGCCCACAAGCTGTAATGGGAAATATCCATTATTAATCTACAGGGAAACCATACCAGAACTGTGGTTTCTGCCTTTGACAAAGCCAATTCACACAACGGCAGCGGTAGTTCTCAGCTCATTACCATAAAGCTTATGATCCCCAGGTACAGCTTCTCAGCACCATTATCACTTTTGCCTTTAAATGTCATCATTTGAAAAAATTAATAGGCGCATTACATTTTCCACCTGCAAATGAGCAAGTCCAATTTTTTCAGATGACTCAAACTGAGATGTAATCTGAATTTTCCATCGAACATTGAATTCAGAAGACAACACCACATTCACATGAGGTTTTTTTATTTTCTTTACCCTAAACCAATCTGAAAAGCACATTTCTCTCTGAATACTCAGTTATAGAATTACCAACGTGAGATGGGATATTGAGATGATAAGAGGTGTCAAAAAGTTGTCAATGGCATTAGGTTTGGCCCTAGATTTTAAGTTCCATAAAGCTCTTTCTTTGTAAGTCCAATGCTCCTTCTATATTCTGATGTATAGACAACCTCTGGACTGATTTCACTTGTATATTTCAAATAGTCAAGTCCAACATTTATTGAGATCCTGCCTATCCTCATAGCTTCTTAGTGTACATTTTCCTTCAAGTTCAAAAGAAAAAAAATCTTTATGTGTTTTCCCAGTTTTGTGAGGTTGGACTGATTGATAAAAATAGCTTGGAATGAGGACCCAGACAATTATGTTTTGGGAAGTAAGGTCAGTTTTCAGGATGTGAGGCGGGATGATACTTACAGTGTAAGGTAGAGAGAACACAACCAGAAATCTTTGCTTTCCATCTCACCTCATTTGCTTAGAAAGAGCAAGCCTTCTGGCACTCATCACACACACCAGATGCCCTGCTTCTAACCTAAATATCTATGATATTTTTAGAGAAGTGATAGTTTCTGTCATAGCTAATCTCTCCATTCACCTCATATGCTTCACAGTCCTGACTTTACCCCCACTTTCTATGTGAGCTGTCTGGAGGGTGTTTAAAAAAGCCCTTTGAGATGTTCCTGACTGATTCTTAGCAAATCTCTGTGGTTAACCCGCACACTGGCTAATGCTAGAGATGCCTGACACCTGGCAAAGTAAACCGTTGCAGACGCCAAATATACAGCCAATGAGCTGAGATATGTACATGTGTACTAAATTCTACCATTCTAACCTGTATGGGACCAACTTTTTGCCAACACACTGACTCATAGAATGCACACACATGCACATAGATACACACACACAAACTATGCACACACATGCACATAGATACACACACACAAACTATGCACACACATGCACAAATACACTCATGAACACAGATACAGATACATACACATACACACACACAGACCTACCCTATCCCAGGGGTCACACTCTCCCCCCCCCTCCATTCTGCTAGATTAATTAGATAAACTGTCCTATAGCAAATCTCTGATCACTTTTTCCAGCTTCATGTGTTGGCGTTCCTCCCAATCCAGCTCCCTATATTTTTAAGAGGGGCTCCAGAACATACAACGTTTTGTTTCTTTCTCTAACGGAAAGTTCAGGCCTTGGGTCCTGCCTGCAAGGGAAGAATTTGGCAAAATAATATCCTTTCTCAACTTCCTACAAATTATGAGGATTGGGTAACTGCCTACTCCCACGACATAAAGCTGGCTCCAAGTCTAAACACACACATATGGTGTCCAGCTGTCTCTTAACTTCAGAGTCAGAGACTTGGCCTTCCTCTTTTCTTCCCCAACTTACATTCCATCACTTCCTCATAGATCACTGATGGGAGCCATATGTTCAGCATTTGTATGCATGGTATTCATAATGGAAAACTATCATCAAACTTCTGCAATAGATAGCTGGATATCAGCTTTGCTCAATTTCCCTGGATACAGAGTAAAGCCATTTGGCAGTCATATGTCTCTCAACATCTTGTAAAAGTAAAATAATAAAATTTTGTACTTAAGTAGACTTCCTTGATTATAGATCCTGAAGTCTTTTGTAAATATTCTCACAAGCATGTGACTTTCTTTTATCTGTTTAGACTAATATGTTACTTTCAGAGGTGAAATTTAACTCTTTACATTTCTAAATACATTCCAATCTGTCTTCACACAGAAAGATATAGACACATACAAGTCATGTGTCATTTGGTTGCAGAAGCCTTTACTCTAGCCTAGACAGATGCTTTCCCATCTTCTGATCTGTATCAATTTAGCATTTGCTTGCATAGTGTCTTATATGGTCCTCTAATTGCTTCCGATGTATTAAGCTTATCTTGCCAACCATATTATAACATCGTTAAAGCCCTGGTCTATATATGATACTCCTTATATAGCCCGCAGAACCTACCACAGTGGGGAGAATATGGTATGAAGTCTAAAGAGAATGGTTAAATCAAATTAATCTTCTTAATCTAGTCTCTTAAAATATTGGGAAGGACATTTAAAAATAAAATCAAGGAATATGGGTATGAGGAGAGTGTTGACTATAAAAGGGAGTTTTGTTTGTTTTGTTTTAGTTAACACAATGTTGAGCAGTTTTGTGCCTTTTTTGCTTTTTTAAATTTATTTTTTATTAGTTTCAGGTGTACAAAACAGTGCAATAGTTACACTTTATACCCCTCAAAAAGTGACAACCACCCTCCCCCAATCCACCCCCCACCCTTGATATTATACATATCTATTACAATTCCATTGATTCCACTCTGGTAGATGACTGGATTAAGAAACTGTGGTACATTTATAAAAAGGAGCTTTCTATAGAGATAGTTACACAAATCTATACATGTGTTAAAATTTATAGAATTGTACACCTCCCAAAAAGTCAATTTTACTGTATGGTATTTTTGAAAATTAAAAATATTGTAAATCAAAACAAATAAGTGAGTAAATATTACTTTCACTACTGTTTCTGTCAGTAATCTTTTTTAAATATATATTTTTTACTTTCCAATTACACTTGACATATATTAGTTTCAGGTGTACAACATAGTGATTAGACATGTATATAACTTACAAAGTGATCACCCTGATAAATCCAGTATCCATCTGACACTGTACATAGTTATTACACTATTATTGACTATATTCCCTATGCTATACTTTACATCCCCATCACTAATTTGTAACTACCAATTTGTACTTTTTACTCCTTTCCCCTTTTTCATCCATCCGCGAACCTCCCTCCCATCTTGCAACCATCAAAATGTTCTCTTTAGGGCCGGCCGAGTGGCATGTCGGTTAAGAGTTGGCTTGGGATGCCAGCTCTGAGCAACAGGGCCCTGGTTTGAATCCCACATGCGGGCCAGCAACGCTGCACCCTCTACAGCTAAGATGGTGAACAACAGCTCGACCTGGAGCTGGGCTGCTGTGAGTCACTAGCGATGGCGTAGGCTAGAGTGGGACTGGCCGGCAGCTGACTTGAGCTTTTGTGAGCTGCCGTTAGCCGCTGTGAGCGGCCATCCAATGGCCAATGAGCAACTGGTTCACCCAAAAGAGTGCAATGATAATACCAACATGGGCCAGTGAAGTGATGTCCTCCACAACTAGACTGAAGAACAAAAGGACAGCAACTTGTCTATTCCCCTCCATCAATTCCCCAATAAAATATTTTTTAAAAATGTTCTCTGTATCTATGAACTTGCTTCGGTTTTGTTTGTTCACCCTTTCTGTTTTTTTAGATTCCACATATAACTGAAATAATATGGCATTTGTTTTTCTCTGACTTATTAAACTTAGCATGATACTTTCTAGGTCAATCCATATTGTTGCAGATGGTGAGATTTCATTCTGTTTTATGGCTGAGTAACACTCCATTGTATATATGTACCACTTTTTCTTTATCCATTCACCCATTGATGGACCCAGTTGCTTGCATATCTTGGCTATTGTAAATAATGCTGCAAAGAACACATAGATGCACATATCTTTTCTAATTAGTATTTTGGTTTCTTTGGATAAATACTCAGAAGTGGAATTACTATGTCCTTCTCTGTCTCTTGTTATAGCCCATAAAGTCTATTTAATCTGGTATAAGTATTGCTACCCCAACTTTTTAAAAAATTTTATTGTTAGTTTCAGGTGTACAGAACAATGCAATAGCTGTCCTTTTCACCCATCACAAAGTAACAACCCCCCTCCCCCCATCTACTGCCCTCCCACCCCTGATATCACGCTTATCTATTACAATTCCATTCACTCCATTCCCACTCTCTACTCCACGTCCCGTGACTATATGTATATATAATTATAGTTGACATACATTATTATTCAACATCTGCTTCAGATATACAGTGCAGTGGTCAGGCCTCTACACCGACTATGAAGTGGTCTCCCTAACAAGACATGAGTCCAACTGGCCCCCTAAGAAATATTTACAACATTATTGACTATATTCCACAGACTGTCTTGTCCATCCCTGAAGCCATATTGTAGTTACCAATTTGTATTGTCTCATCCCTTCCCCTTCTCCTTCATCCCCACCCCCTCACAACTAGCAAACCTCAGTTTTTCCTCTGTGTCTCTGAGACTATTTCTGTTTACATTTCTCATTTATTCAGTTCTTTAGAATCCACGTATTAGTGAGATCATATGGTATTTGTCTTTCTCTGACTGACTTATTTCACTTAGCATAATGTTCTCTAGTTCCATCCATATTGCTACAAATGGTACTATTTCCTTCTTCTTTATAGCTGAGTAATACTCCATTGTGTAAATGTACCATAGTTTCTTAATCCAGTCGATCCTCTGCTTCATCCAATCTGCTAGTGTTTCCATCGAGTTTGTTATTTAATTCAGTGATTGAGATCTTTATTTCTAGCTGGTTGTTTTTCATTATTTCTCTAACCTTCTTTGCATTCTCATTAATTTTCTTGAGCATTCTAATAATCAGTGTTCTGAACTCTGTCTCTGAAAGGTTGTTTACCTCTATTTCCTCTAATTCCACTGATTCAGGAGGTGTCTTCTGCTCTTTTATTTGGGATGTGTTTCTTTGTTTCCCCATTCTGGCTTACTCTTTGTGTTTACTTTGATGAAATAGGTAGATCCCCTAGGTCTCTCAGTCTTTTCTGGGTAGATTTATGTGGTACATGTCCTTTATATTTGAATTGCTCAGACTCCCTTTTCTCCCGTGTGTGTGTGTACCAGAGGTATTCCTTGTGTTATGTGCCTTCTCCTGTTGAGGTCTAGTTTGTATTCCTTTTGGCTTGTCAGTAGGTGTGCTTGACTCCAAAGCTGACTAGCCATGAGGGTTAGCTGTGTCCAAAGTTTATAACCTGTTGTGTGAAGGATGACCCCTCCGATGAGGCTTGGCCCCAAGGGGCTCTTGTGCCTCTTGCAATTTCCCTTTGAGTGTGAATCTTGTAGGTCAGACCCTGTAATGCTCTGGTTTTATCTTAAGTTGGTCTCTGGGTGTGATGATTCTTGTGCTTCTTTGGCTGGGCCTTGCTGCAGAATGTGTTTTAGGGCAAAACAGATCAACAAGTGCAACCACAACAGCCACCAAAGGTAACCAGATACTCTCTGATGTACAAAACAACCATCACCCTACACGCAACATGTATAGAAATATCAATCATACACAAGGAGAAAACAAACCAACAGAAACAAAGCAATGACAATGAGAAAAGAAAGGAAAGAAAAGAAAAAAAAAGAAAAAAAACTTGCATAAAAAATGGAAGGAAGTAGGCAAATCAAGCTGTGACAAGGAAGCAGGAAAGAAGGGAGAGAGAGAGGTTAGAAGAGAAAGAAAGAAAGCGAGAAAAATGAAGAGGAAAAAAAAATATATATATATACATACATATATATATATATATATATATATATATGTACACCCCCATATATATGGACATATATATCCACATATATGCACCTTTATATATGCCTATATAAAAAACTAAAATTACTAATGAATTAGAAAAATCCAAAAACAACCAACACAAGTGATCAATGAAAAAAAATTCCCAAAACATTCAAGAGAACCAAATTAACAATAACAATATAACACACCAAAAGAGAAACTCAAACCGAAAACAATCACAAAAAAAGGGAGACAAAAACAAGAAATAACCAGTGCCAATTTTGGCTGAAGTCCGCCAAGCTCTCTCCAGGTTTTCCTCTGCTACTGTGTGTCTTGTGGGGGCAGAGCCAGCCGCCTGGCACCTAGAGTGAGCTTGGTTATGCAGGTCTATTTTAGATGAGTGGAATTATGAGGTGTGATTGGTAGTTTTTTTACAAAGTCAGTGTTATTTCTGCTCCTGCCTGTCCCGAGGCACTCTGATTTCTGTGCAGCCAGAGGACTGGATGTGCGTCTTCGGGTGCTCTTTCCACTGGGGTTGTTGGAGGGTTGGGGGTGGAGATTTCAGAGCTGCTGGTAGGCCTCCCTGTGCCTCAGCAACCAAAGCTGTTCTGCTTCCAGAGCTGCCCAGGAGAGGTGGGGGCGGGGACACAGTGTTTAGTAGCTCCCACCTGCAGCCTCTTCTCATGTAAATTACAAAACCCCCTGGGAGTAGAAACACCTTTGTTCTGACTTACTCCTCTCTTCAGGAGTCAGCCTCAGGCTCTGGCAGGGAGGGGGCCAAGGTTTCTGAGGGAGGGTGGGGGTGTGCACTTATCTATGCAGTTTATTTTTTCTGTCTGAGAGAAAAGGAGAAAAAAGAAAGAGAAAAAAATAAGAAAAAGGAAAAAGCTCCCCCTGACGCTCCTGCGGAGGCCCCTGCTACTCTCCAGGAGCACCCCCTGGAAAAGCAGCTCTTGTCTCCACAGCTGTAGGGTGTGGGCTGAGTCTCCACGCTTCTCGCGTCCCTCTTCTCCTGCTCGAGGGTTTGTGATTTCTGCCTCAGAAACTGCGGCCCTGGGGCTCCTGTTGCACTCCCGGCAGGGACGGTCAGCCCAGAGGCTGAGGTTGCCTTGGTTTTGTAAACCACTCCGCCTTGTCCTGAATTCCCACAGCTCCGCAGCTGCAGGCACGGATGGACTGTGCCTCCGCTCACGCCTTCCTCTCTCCGTTCCGCTCCTCGCCTGGCCTGAGGATTCTGCCTTAGCGCGGACTGGAGGTGTAGGGAGCGAGCCACGGGAACTCTCTGATCTGCTCTCTGAGACCCCCAGTCTCAGCAACCACGGGTGCGGTCTGTGCTTCCACACACCTCACCTCCCTCTTCCCCCACTCGCATGGTCTGCCCACCTTTAAGTACTTGGCGTGGCAGTCCCTTCGCTGCTCAGCGTGCTTCGTAGAGGTTTGTTTGCTGTGCTCCAGCTGCTCAAATTGCTGTGCTTTCCAGGGGAGAACTCAGGGAGTCCTCCTCACCGCCACCATTTTTTCTCACTACCCCAACTCTTTTTGTTTGCTTCCATGAAATGTATTTTTCCATCCCTTTACTTTCAGTCTGTGTGTGTCTGTCGATCCAAAGTGAATCTCTTATAGGCACCATATGTAGAGGCCTTGTTTTCTTTTTTTTTTTTTTTTTTTTTTAAACATTTTTATTGGGGAATTGGGGGGATGGGAACAGTACTGGGAAATTAGGGGAAGGGGAGCAGACAAGTTGCTGTCGTTTTGTTCTTCAATCTAGTTGTGGAGGGTGTTGCTTCACTGGCCCAAGTTGGCACCATCGTTGTGCTCTTCCCGGGCGAGGCAGATCAGTCGCCGGCTTCTGGACGGCCGCTCACTGCGGCTGCTGGCCGCTCACGCTGGCTGCTGGCTACACACGGTAGCCCATGGCAACCCACTGCCACAGGGGCTGCAGCCTACGCCGTCACCAACGACTCATGGCAGCCCAGCTCCAGGTTGAGCTGTTGTTCAGCATCTTAGCTGTAGAGGGCAGTGTCACTGGCCCTCATATGTGGGATCCGAACCGGGGCCCCCTGGCATCCCAAGCGAGTTCTTAACCATCGCGCCACTCGGCCGGCCCGAGGCCTTGTTTTCTTATCCATTCAGCCACTCTGTCTTTTGATTAGAGCATTTAATCCATTTACATTTAAAGTAATTGTTGATAGATATGTAGTTACTGCCATTTTATTATTCATACTTTTGACCTTTTTTTTTTTTTCATTTTCTTCTTAAAGAAGTCCCTTTAACATTTCTTATAATACTGGTTTGGTGATGATGAATTCCTTTAGATTTTTTTTGTCTGAGAAGCTCTTTATCTGTCCTTGGATTCTAAATGATAGCTTTGCTAGGTAATGTTGAATGTAGGTCCTTGCTTTTCATCACTTTGAATATTTCATACCAATTTCTTCTAGCCTGTAAAGTTTCTGTTGAGAAATGAGCTGACTATCTTATGGGAGCTCCCTTGTATGTAACTGTTTTTCTCTTGCTGCTTTAAGATTCTCTCTTTGTCTTTAATCTTTGGTATTTTATTTAGGATATCTCTTGGTGTGGGCCTCTTTGGGTTCGTCTTGTTTGGGACTCTCTGCACTTCCTGGACTTATACAAATATCTCTATTTCTTTCAACAAGCTGGGGAAGTTTTTTGTCATTATTTCATCAAATAGGTTTTCAATTCCTTGCCCTCTCTCTTTTCCTTCTGGTACCCCTATGATGTGAATGTTGGTACACTAGATGTTGTCCGAGAGGTCCCTTAAACTATACTCATTATTTTGAATTCTTTTTTCATTTTTCTGTTCTGATATGGTATTTTCGGCTACCTTATCTTCTAAGTTGTTGATTCAGTCATCTGCTTCATCTAATCTACTGTTCATTCCCTCTAATATATTCTTAATTTCAGCTTTATATTCTTCATTTCTAACTGGTTCTTTTCTATTGTTTTTTATCTCAATTTTTATGTTTTCTGTCTTTATTGAAGCTCTCACTGAGATAACTGAGCATCCTTATAAGCAATGTTTTTAACTCTGCATCTTGTAGGTTGCTTGTATCCATTTTGTTTAGTTTTTTTTCTGAAGCTTTATTTTGTTATTTTTTTTAAAGATTTTATTGGGCAATTGAGGAAGGGGAACAGCCAAATTGTTGTCCTTCAATCTTAGTTGTGGAGGGTGCAGCTAGCTCAGCTCCAAGTCTAGTTGCCATCTGGCTGCCCATCGCTGCCACTCAGCTCAATGTGCCATGTTCAATCTTAGTTGTGAGTGCGCATAGCCCACCATCCCACGTGGGAGTAGAACCAGCAACCTTGTTGTTAGGAGCACGTGCTCTCACCAGCTGTGCCATCCTGCCACCTGTTGGCAGCTCAGCAACAGCTCAGCGGCAACTCAGCTCGGGCTCAGCTCACTGGCCCATGTGGGAATTGAACTGATGACCCTCTTGCTCAGAGCTCACGCTCTTAACCAACTGAGCCACTTGGCCTGCCCTGTTTTGTTCTTTAATTTCAGACATGTTTGTCTCCACATTTTGACTGCCTCTCTGTCTTTGTCCCTATGTATTAAGTAGAGTTGCTATGTGTCCCAGTCTTAATAGAGTGGCATTATGTAGCAGGTATCCTGTGGGGCCCAGTGGCAATCTCCCTGTTCTCCTGAGCCAGGTGCTCCAGGTGTGTCCCTTGTGTGGGTTGTATATGCCCTCCTGCTGTAATTGAGCCTAGATTGATTTTGGCATGTCAATGGGAGGGATTGGTGCTCCAGTTGATTGGTTGTGAGGACTGGCTATGACTTCAGGGGAGGAGATGTTATGCAGTGGTTGTCTCTACAGAGCATGATACACTTTAGTGGGGCTCTGACGCCTGCTGAGTCTGTCTGTTGGGTGTGTCTTTTGTGCAGGTGTTTAGGTGGTGCTCTGTTGTGGTCTGAAGCTGGCCACTGGGTGTATTGGTTCTAAACCCTCTTGGGAGGGGCTGAGATACAGGCCAAAGTCAGTCACTGCCTGTGCCCTGCCCAGAGCCAATTGGTATGAGCTGCAAAGGACTCTAAAGATGGTTGCCACTTATGCTGAGTTTGGAGGTGCCTGGGAGAAGCTAAGCTGTGAACACAGGCTGGCTGTTGCTAATGTCAGGTTTGGTGCTGCTTAGCAAGAGGTACAGGGCACAGTGAGGTCAGATTCTTCTTTTGGGGGTGTGTATGAACTTTAGGAAAGTCCACAACATGAGCCAAGACCGGTCGTTTGCATGGGAAAGCCACTGGAAGTGGCTAGGGTGGTCCCACAATTTGGGTGGGGTGGGGTCTTAGGGGATCACCAGGGCAAGGTGAACAGTGTTAGCCTGGTTGATGGAGAGTCAGATATGACACCTGCCTGTGTCTGTATGCTGGGAACAGGAAGGCTCAACAAAGAAACAATGGCTTCTGCCAGCATTTCTCTCTGGACAAAATTAGCCCCACCAGTCCTTACCCTGAAGCTAGAAAATTCAGTTCCTCCCTATACATCCCTGGCAACTTTCAAGCTGTTGCCTCAGCACTGGAGTTCAGAGTGAGTTAGTCCATCAGTGAGTAAGTCCGTGTGCCAGACTTAAAAAAGAATACATGTGACTCAGCAGCCCTGTCTCACTCAGTCACAATCTCTACTGGTTTTCATAGGCAGAAGTTATGGGGAATTCTCTCCCCAGCTCTAGAACCCTGGGCTTGGGAGCCTGGTACGGGACTGGGACCCCTGGTTCCTCTAGTGGTAACTCTCAGCCAAGATATCCCTCCCAGTTATTAATGGTCACATGGGGATGTGGGACCAGCCCGTTCTGCATCTCTGCCCCTCCTACTACTCTTGACATGGCTTTGGGGTTTTTTTCTACCTTTTTTTTATTAAAATATATTTGTTGACAATGGTAAAAAAAAACTATGGGCCAGCCGAGTGGCTTGTTGATTAAGAGTTGGTTTGGGAGCACATACTCTGAGCAGCAGGGCCACCAGTTTGGATCCCACATGGGCCAGTGATGCTGCTCCCTCTACAGCTAAGATGGTGAACAACAGCTCGATCTGGAGCTGGGCTGCTGTGAGTCACCAGCGATGGCATAGACT
>NW_017731631.1:459570-460827 GCF_001890085.2 Hipposideros armiger
TAACTATATTAATTCTTCCTATCCATGAACATGGTATGTATTTCCATTTATTTGTATCTTCTTTGATTTCTCTCTTCAACGTCTTATAATTTTCTGAGTACAGGTCTTTTACTTCTTTAGTTAAATTTATTCCTAGGTATTTTATTATTTTTGAAGCAATCGTAAATGGGATTGATTTCCTGATTTCTTCTTCGGATAGTTTATTATTGGTGTATACAAATGCAACTGATTTCTGAATGTTCATTTTGTATCCTGCTACCCTACTAAATTCATTTATCAGTTCTAACAGCTTTTTGGTGGAGTCTTTTTCATTCTCTATATATAGTATCATGTCATCTGCATATAATGAAAATTTTACTTCTTCTTTTCCAATTTGGTTGCCTTTTATTTCATTTTCTTGTCTGATTGCTCTAGCCAGAACTTCCAGAACTATGTTGAATAGAAGTGGTGAACATGGGCAGCCTTGTCTTGTTCCTAATTTTAAGGGGAAAGCTTTCAGCCTTTCCCCATTGAGTACAATGTTTGCTGTGGGCTTATCATATATGGCCTTTATTATATTGAGATATGATCCCACTATTCCCACTTTGCTAAGAGTTTTAATTGTAAATTGTTGCTGGATTTTGTCAAATGCTTTTTCTGCATCTATTGATATGATCATATAATTTTTATTTTTCCTTTTGTTAATGTGATATATTACGTTAATTGATTTGCAGACATTGACCCAACCTTGCATACCAGGAATGAATCCCACTTGATCATGGTGTATGATCTTTTTAATGTGACACTGAATTCGGTTTGCTAGTATTTTGTTAAGGATTTTTGCATCTATGTTCATTAGGGATATCGGCCTATAGTTTCCTTTTCTTGTAATATCTTTGTCTGACTTTGGGATGAGAGTAATAGTGGCCTCATAAAATGTGCTTGGGAGCCTTCCCTACTTCTGTATTTTTTTGAATAGTTTGAGGAGAATAGGTATTAATTCTTTTTTGAATGTTTTGTAAAATTCGCCTGTGAAGCCATCTGGTCCAGGATATTTTTTTGTTGGAAGTTTATTGATTACTGACTCAATTTCTTTGGTAATAGTCAGTCTGTTCAGAGTTTCTGTTTCTTTTTGGTTCAGACTTGGTAGATTGCAAGCTTCTAGAAATTTATCCATTTCTTCCATATTGCCAAATTTGTTGGCATATAGCTGATCGTAGTATTTTCTTACAATTTCCTGTATTTCTGTGGCATCTGTTGTCACTTCTCCTCTTTCAT
>NW_017731631.1:463257-500957 GCF_001890085.2 Hipposideros armiger
GGTGATTCCTTCGAGTGTGTTCTTCATTTCAGTTATTGTATTCTTTAGTTCTACCTGGTTATTTTTTATGGTTTCTGTATCCTTCTTCATGTCCTCCTTAAGTTCCTGAAACATTGTTATCATCAGTGTTCTCAACTCTGTCTCTGAAAGGTTGGATACCTCTGTTTCATTAAGTTGGATTTCTTGAGGTTTCTTCTGATCTTCTACTTGGGACATGTTTCTTTGTTTCTTCATTCTGGCTGTCACTCTGATTGCTTCGATGTATTAGATCACCTAGAAAGAAAAAAGAAAAAAGAAAAGAAAGAAAACAGAGAAAAAGGGGAAAAAAAGGAAAAATAAAAAAAGGGGGCTCTCTGCCCACTCTAATCTGCAGGCCACTTGCTCAGCAATAGAGAGTCTCTGGGCGACTCAGCACCAGCTGTTGGCAGAAGGCCTCAGTGCATCATGCACTTGCCTCCCTCTCAGGCTTGCAGTGAGTTTCCTACAATTAGCTGCTGTGTGTTCTGGAACCGTGCCCACCACCGAAAAGCCTCACAGGTTATTGCATGCTATGTGCTGCTGCAAAAAAACCCTCTGTGGCCTGTGGATTTGGGGGCCAGGCACCAGGGGCTTGGGGTGTCCCAGCAACACAACTCTAGGTGGGAAGGGCAGACCCCCAAGGCACCACAGGATATGGTCATTGACCCCCACCAAGTCAGAGCAGCATGTACTCCTGCACCGGCAACCAACCCACACAAACTCGCCAGCAAAGCCCCGGCCAGATCACGCAGGTGCACATCTCATGGCCCAACACTGCCAAGAAAACTCCCAGTCTCAGCCTGTCCAAATCAGTCACTTGAAGTTCAGGCTGAGCAGCCTGACAGCCAATTGCCACCCTGGCAACTCTGCATGTGCAGTGCGGACAGCAGGGTCCCAAGACGACTCGCGCACTCCTGCATCTCAATGAATAGCCTGTTGGAGATGGAGCATACCCATCAGGCATTTCCCTGGCTATGCAATACACGCAGTGTGGAGGGTAGGGATCAAAGATCGCGTGCACATGCAGTGCTGCGCCAATTCCACCAGACCAATGTGGTCCTGGACCTGACCTTCTATGAGAGGGCCCAACCCTGAAAAAATGGTGCCCTCCTGTACACTACCTGTGTGCAAGCTCCACACCAGGGGAACAATGGTCCCAAAGCCTCCAGCTCCCATGCCAAAGGTGCTTAGTTCAGTCCTTCCCGCAGGCTCCTGGGACCTGCTCACACAGCTACTCCCTCCACCAGGAACCGGGTGAGTGCTCACCAGCGAGCGAGTCGGTGTGCCAGCTCCATTGGTTCTCCAGTCGCCCTCAGCCTCACTGAGTTGAGCAAAGAGGGTCCTCACTAATTTGTACTGCCAGATATCCTAGAACTCCTCTTCACTGCAAAGTAACTCTGGGCTGGTGAGCTTGGTGTGGGGCCAGAGGATCTCTCCCCCAACCAGAGAAGCCTCTCCAGTGCTGAGGTGTCCCTAATGGGCTTCACCCTCTCTTGTCTCCTACCCTCCTACCAGACTAGATGTGGCCTCCTCTTTAAGTTTTTCTTTTAGAGGTTCTGTTCATCTAGTGTTCAGGGAACTTCCAAGGTTGAATATTTTATAAATTATTTGTAATTTTGGTGTGATCCTGGGAGGCAGATGGCACAGCATCCGTCTATTTTGACATCTTACTGGAAGTCTCCTATTCAACCATCTTGACCAGAACTCTCTCAGTAATCTTAAATTTTTCTCTAATCCTTTTTTTCTATTCAGAATTGAGCGAAATGTTTCTTTCACATCATTCTGAATCTCTTAGAGTAAAATTCCCCAAAACACTTTTTATAAATCAGGGACTATCATTACATAGGTTTCACATACCTCTGATCTTTAATAAAGGCTATCCTCTGAATCATGCCGGAGGTTACAGTATCTAAGCTGATCAAAGGAAACTGAAGTTCTAAGAAGTCTGTTAAAATGACAGAGCTTGGACTAAAAGCTATTTCAAATCCAGTGTTTTTCACTGTACCACAGAGTCAAATAATAGAGCATTCTTCTATTTATATGTTTATATCCTTCCTCATACCATAAACAATTACAGTAATACAGTACATTATATATAAAATTATATTAACTAAAAATCAAGACCAGGAAGAAAAACCAACAAAGCAAGAGGGAAGAGTAAGTCATAAATATTCAAGTCATACAGACCTACATGATTAATAAACTCAGAGCTGGAAATTTGGCTCTGAAAATCCTGGCAACCAAAGCAACATGATCATTTATCAGATTTCTATTGTTTA
This sequence comes from Hipposideros armiger, assembly GCF_001890085.2. NCBI lineage: Eukaryota > Metazoa > Chordata > Mammalia > Chiroptera > Hipposideridae > Hipposideros > Hipposideros armiger. Next base: position 465,555 of record NW_017731631.1, read on the forward strand.
TGAGGAAAAAAAGACTACCAATTTCTCTGGATAAACAAAGATTTTCCTGGCACTTAGTTCTCAAATTTTTAATGTGGGAATGTTATATAAAGGACAATAAATAATAAAGTGGATGAAGTCTTCAACCACAACTTTACAATATATTTAACTTGTTCTGCAGTATTCTAAAAAACATCCTGTGAAAAAATGTTCCTAGGTCAAACAAATTGTGACTTTAGCAAATTAACTGCCCCCTCTGAGCCTGAGCCATATTAGGTGTTGGATTACTTTACCTCCTAATTTCCTACCAACTGTGACATTCTTTGACTCTGTTACTTAATAAATTAAATTTCATTTTTCCACCAACTTAAGTGATTCTTCCTCACTTGTTTTCCTTGTACGAGGTCTGACAATTAAGTTTGAGATCTTTGTTGCAAAAATGTTGCTAACCTTTATTGATATCAGAAGGATTTTCATTATGAATTTGTACCAACTGGACAAACAGTTAATCAAGTTTACTATTTCGAAGTGCTAGAAAAGTTAGATGATCTGAACTTTTCGCCAACAATTCATGGCACTTAAATCATGACAACGCACCAGCTCACATGGCACTACTTATGAGGGTGTTTTTAGCCAGTAAACAAATATCTGTATAGGAACACCCTCCCTGTTCACCTGATATGGCCCCCAATAACTTCTTTCTTGACCCAAAGATAAAGGAAATATTGAAAGGAAGCCATTTTGATGCCATTCAGAACATCAAGGGGAATACAATGACTGCTCTGCTGCCCCTTACAGAAAAAGTTCCAAAATTGCCTTAAAGGGTGTACTAGGTGCTGGCATCAATGCATAACTTCCCAAGGGGAGTACTTCGAAGGTGAAAATTGTGATATTCAGCAATTAGGTACGTTGCCCTTTTTCTAGGATGAGTTCATGAACTTAATTGTCTGACTTTGTATGTATGCTGGATGTGTTGTCAATGGTCTGGGGCATTCAGTTTCTCGTCCATATCCTCAAACAAAGTCAACCTCAAATGTAGACATAATAGACAGCTTGCAACCTGATAAAATTATTCAATGATATAAAGGCCTATTCACAAGCAACTATATGTCAACAAATTGGACAATCTGGAAGAAATGTATAAATTCCCAGAAGCACAAAGTCTTCCAAGGCTGAATCAAGAAGAAACAGAAAATCTGAACAGACCAACAAAATAGAATCAGTAATCAACAAGCTCCCAACAAACAAAATTCCTGGACCAGATGACTTCACAGGTGAATTTTACCAAACATGTTTTAAAAACATACACCTATTCTCCTCAAACTATTCCAAAAAAATCCAGGAGGAGGGAAGGCTCTCAAGCTCATTTTACAAGACCACCATTACTCTGATTCCAAAATGAGACAAAGGTGTTACAAAACAAAAAAAAAACCCTACAGGCCGATATTCCTAATGAACATAGATATTAAATCTTCAACATTAGCAAACCAAATTCAGCAATACATTAAAAATATCATACACCATGATCAAGTGGGATTCATTCCTGGGATGCAAAGGTTGGTTTAATATTTGCAAATCAATTATTGTGATATGCCGCATAAACAAAATGTAAAATAAAAATCATATAGTAATATCAAAATAAGCAGAAAAAGCATTTGACAAAATCCAATATCCATTTATGATAAAAACTCTCATCAAAATGGGAAACAGGGATTATATCTCAGCATAATAAAGGTGGTATATGACAAACACACAGCTAATATACTCAATGGGGAAAAGCTATAATAAAAGCTTCCCCCTTAAGATCAGGAACAAGACAAGGATACCCACTCTCACCACTTTTATGCAACATAGTACTGGAAGGTCTAGCCACAGCAATCAGAAAAGAAAAATAAATAAAAGTCATCCAAATGGGAAAAAAAGAAGTAAAATTGTCATTATTTGCGTATAACATACTATATAGAGAGAACCCAAAAGATTCCACAAAAAAAACTATTGGAACTGATAAATGAACTTAGTAAATTAGCAGGATACAAAATTAATATTCAGAGATCAGTTGCACTTTTATATACCAATAACGAACTATCAGAAAGAGAAATTAACAAAAAAAAATTCCATTTACAAGTGCATCAAAACAAAATACTTAGGAATAAATTTAACCAAGGAAGTAAAAGACTTCAGAGAATTATAAGACATTGAAGAAATAAATTTAAAAAGACACAAATAAATGGAAACATACACCATACTCATGGATAGGAGGAATATAGTTAAAATGTCCATACTACCCAAAGCAATATGGAGTTTCAACACAATCCCTATCAAATACCAACAGAATTTTTCACAGAACTAGAACAAATAATCCTAAAATATATATGGAACCATAAAAGACCCTGAATAGCCATGTCAATCCTGAGAATTAAGAACAAAGCTGGAAGTATCATGCTACCTGATATCAAATTTTACTACAAGGCTATAGTAATCAAACCAGTATGGTACTGGCATAAAAACTGACACATAGATCAATGGAACAGAATAGACAGCAGAAATATAAATCATGCCTATATGGTCATTTAATCTATGATAACAGAAGCAAGAATTTATACTGGGGTAAAGACAGTCTATTATGGTGTTGGGAAAATTGGACAGATACATGCAAAAAGATGAAACTGGACCACCTTCTTACACCATATACAAGAATAAACTCAAAATAGTTTAGAGACTTAAATGTAAGACCCAAAACCATAAAACTGCTAAAACAAAATATACAGGAAGTAAGCTCGCAGACAATACCCTTAGTAATATTTTTACTGATATATCTTCTTGGGTAAGGGAAACAAAAGAAAAAATAAACTAATGGGACTACATCAACTAAAATGTATTTCAACAGCAAAGCAAACCATCAACAAAACAAAAAGACATCATACTGAATGGGAGAAGATAGTTGCCAATGATACATCTGATAAGGAGTTAATACCCAAAATCTATAAAAAATTCATAGAACTCAACACCAAAAATACCCCAAACAATCCAATTTAAAAATGGGCAGAAGACATGAAGAGAACATTTCTCCAAAGAGGACATATTGATGGCCAATAGACATATGAAATGATGCTCAACATCACTAATCATCAGAGAAATACAAATGAAAACCACCTCACTCCTGTCAGAATGGCTACTGTCAATAAATCAACAAAGAACAAGTGTTGGCAAGGATATGGAGAAAAGGGAACCTTCGTACACTGTTAATGGGATTGCAAATTGTTGCAGCCACTATGGGAAACCGTATGGAGGCTCCTCAAAAACTTAAAAATAGAACTACCTTATGACCCAGCAATTCCACTCTTGGTTATTTATCAAAAGAAATCCAAAACACTAATTTAAAAAAAGGCACCCCTATGTTTACTGCAGCACTATTCACATTAGCCAAGATATGGAAACAACTGAAATGCTCATCAATAGACTATTGGATAAAGAAATTATGGTACATTTATACAATGTAGTATTACTCTGCTATAAAAAAATGAAATCTTACCATTTGCAACAATATTTTTGGGCCTAGAGGATATTATGCTGACTGAAAAAGGTCAGACTGAGAAAGACAAATATCATATGATCTCACTTATGTATAGAATCTAAAGAACAGAATAAACAAGCAAACAAAACAGAAATAGACTCATAGATACAGAGAAAAAAACTGATGGTTGCTAGATGGGAGGGAGGAGGGGATGGGTTAGAAGGTGAAGGAATAAGAAAGCACAAATTGGTAGTCACAAAATAGTCACAGAGATGTGAAATACAGTATGGGGAATATAGTCAATACTATTGTAAAGACAATGTAGGGTGTCAGGTGGGTACTGGACTTATCAAGGGGATCACTTCATAGATTATATAATGCCTAACCACTGCGCTGTACACCTGAAACTAAAACTAATATAAAATAATGTTGAATGTCAACTATAATTACATATATATATATATATATATATATATATATAACTATATGAGAGAGAGAGAGGGAGGGAGGGAGAGAGGATGTAAATTACAGCACAGGGAATATAGTCAATGGTATTGTAATAGCTATGTACGATGTCAGATGTGTAGTAAACTTGCGGGTTATCACTTTGTGATGGGTGTAAATGTCTAATCATTATGTTGTTTTGTACTCCTGAAACTAATAATAAAAATAATTTTTTAAAAGGCCTTCACAGTAGCCCCCTCCAAAACAAAAACAATAAAACCTTCTCCACATGCCCTGATATCTACAGTTGTGCTATTCCTTGACCAAAGGGTAGGAGAAAGGAAGAAAAAAATTTGACTACCCACTATGTGCTCAATACTTTTACCTGGATTTTATTTCATTTAGTCTTTACAACAATCCAATGAGCTGGGTATTATTATTCCCATTAAGAATCAGGTTTGTGGTGGATTTGTATTCCTAGCTAAGTTGGTACTGGCATCTATAAATTTTTCTTTGCTATTCCAAATATCAATAGTTCAGATTTAGCATGGGCCAGGGGAGAGATTATGCATGAGATCTGAGAGATGGAAGTGAAGTAGCAGCCTTCAATTTATGCCCAGATGGTGGGTGCAGGACGCCAGGTGCCATTGCTATTTAGCATTTGCCTCTTCTCTCCTGGCTCTCATCTTTGGTGTGGGGAAGTGTCCGAGCTCCCAGCAATTCCTAAACCTCTTCCTTCAGCTTCCCTGAGATTGTGAACAACACATATAGGCCACACCTCCTCCAGTTCCCATGGGATCTCCTTCTTCATGTTCTCTTATTCATGGACTAGATATGGGTTCAGCTCCATAACGAAGCATACCATCTTCCCCTGCAGAACACCCCGATCTTTTTTTTTAAGTTTCATGTGTACAAAAGAATGTAATAGACATTTACACCCCTCACAAAGTGATAACCCCCTCCCCTAATCTACTACCCCTCTGACATTGTATATAACTGTTACAATTCCATTGACTCTATTCCCTATGCTGTTCTCCACATCCTATGACTATATATATTTATTAAATTATAGTGGATATTCAGTATTATTCAGTTTCAGCTTCAGGTTTACACTATAGTGGTCAGGCATCTACACCGTCCATGAAGTAGTCTCCCTAATAAGACAAGTGTTCATCTGATACCCTACAAAATCTTTACAACATTATTGATTATGTTCCCCCAAACTGTCTTTCGTATCCCCGTGACAATCTTGTGGTTACCAATTTGTGCTTTCTAATCCCCTCACTTTCTCCCTCATCCCCAACCTTCTCCCATCTATCAACCCTCAGTTTTTCCTCGATTCCCTGAGACTGTTTCTGATTAGTTTGCTCATTTATTCTATTCTTTAGATTCCACATATAAGTGAGATCATATGGTGTTTGATTTTCTCCATCTGACTTATTTCACTTAACATAATATTTTCTAGGTCCCTCCATATAATTGCAAGTGGTAAGATTTCATTCTTCTTTATGGCCAAGTAACACTCCATTGTATAAATGTACTACAGTTTCTTGCTCCAGCCATCTACCACTCAGGACACCCTGATCTTTGAAGTTGGAGTCTTAAAATTTTTCAGAGATCGATGTGGATTCCAGTTTGTTCTCATGGGTTCCAGCTGGTCCTCATAAGTTCTAGTTTGACCTTGCTGTCCTGTATTTCACATTCATCTTTCCTGACTCTGTTCAGTACCAGATGCAGAAGGGGGAGCCTGAAATAAACTGTTTAATTGGCTCCCACAATTATATAAGGTCAAATTCTCATTATAAATCCTTTGTTTTATATCACTTTTAATGGCTCTGCTTCTTTGATTCAACACTGACTGATATAAGGCTCAATGAAGTAAAATTATTTGCCCAAAATTACAAAGCTGGGAGTAGTCATTGTAAATTATAATAGGTTAATATGACTCCAAAGTCAGTGCTTAATTGCCAAGGTAAGGAATTTCCTGGTACCTAAGCTCTGAAGAGAACTAGTACTGATTTTTCTCAGAGAGATAGTAAGCAACTGTACTCAGCACTCCAAGAAGTTATCCTGCTTTATTTTCCACCATGAAATTTATCATCATTTAACGTACTATACATTGAACTACTATATTTTGTTCATTGTCTGCCCTGTTGACTAAAATATAATCTCCATGAGGGCAGAAATGTGTGTTTTTGTTCACTGATATATCCTCCAGTGCCTATAAAAATATTTTACACATAGCAGATGCTCAATAAAAACACTAAATAAAAAAAACTCTAAACAAATCCAAATTTATGAATTCAAGAAATAATTATTAGATATGTTCTCATTATCAATCTCAAAACAAAAGCAAATCATGAGAACAAAGTGTTTTAATCACATCAAAAATCATATTGACTTAATGAAAACCACCATTAATAACAACCTAAACAAATGTATTGTCCATAGTAACCTGCTGTCTCTTATACTAGCTTATATAGCTCCATTTAAAAATATCCCTCCTTCAAAGTCAGTCATTGCTGACTTCTGGCATTTATCTACTTATGAAAAAACACCTACAGAATAGTAGGAAAAAGCTCAGAAGCATAGAATCACAAACTGTTACAGATAGAAGTCCTTTAGAGATAATCTTTCATTTCACAGGTGAAGGAACTGAAGCCCAGAGAAAAGTGACTGACCTAAAGTCTCACAGCTAGATCTGAGTCTGGGTCTTTTGCAACTTACTTAAAATCAAATCTCTACTGTGACTTTTCTAAACAGTAAAACAAGAATAATAGTATCTACCTCAAAGCTTACATGAGAATTAAACACACTAATACATGAATAACATTAGCACAGTGCCTCCAGATAGTAAGCATGTTAGTTACGTCTCCCTGCCACACACATACACACACCATAGCCTATCAATACTTATTGTTCTCCTTCTCTCCTCCTTTGTCCATGTAGACATACACCTACATCATCTAAATAACTTTTTCTACTTATTTTAACCACCTTTTATGATGACATTTTCAAACCACTTTAAGAATCTAAGGAACCCTAATAAAAATGCAAACTTCAGACACAGGGACACTTATTTGCTGAATAAACAGATTCATAGTTTGGTTTCTTTAGCTAGTATATTCTACTGGCACATTTATAACTGGAATTGTTTACCACAAGTGCATTTACTGGCTACCATTTTAGAGTGAGGAGCAACGGCAAAATTCCAGACACACCCACATTAGTTTTAAGACATCTGGAAAATTTTTGACATCCTCATTTCCTCCAGTGTAAGTTTGATTGTCCCCATGCTGTTGTCTGCCCTCCAAAATTTGATGATAAAAGAAAACAAGTCACTTTTCAGAGAGGTTTATTTTGCAAAAGTATTAGTAGAATCCATATCAAGTTTGGCATTTTGCTAGGATACTTTTGAAAACACAAATAAATTGAGAAACTGTAGAAAAACTGGCAGTAGAATTTGTGGGGAGTAATGCACCATCAGTTATTTCCTCTAATCTCATTCTGTAGGAGACCACATCTTCCACCACTTCTTAAAGCTAACTGTTGGGGTTAACTTGAAGATGTTACTAGAAAGCTGAATATGCTCTCCACAGTAGGTGAAAGGACTATCCAAAACACTAATGTGAGGGCAAATACCTGTCATACTTCAAGGGTAAAACTGAATTGATGTTCCTAACTATTTCTAGCAATCTGTCCTAAAAGACTGTCATCCTCCACGTCCAGCAAACTTAAGTATATCTCATGTGTGTATGCTGCTGAGGCCTTGTGACAATCAAGACAAGGTAACATTCTGAGCAGGCAATGCTATGTATCAGTGGCAGAGCAGAAGGAAAAAAAGAAAGTGAGGCTCAAGTCTAATTCTTGGTACATTTCAGGACCACACAAGTACTAAAGCCATCACTAGATCCCCCTAGGCTCTCTCAACAGAGACCGCTGCTGCCGTTTCCCATAATCTCTCTTTGAACTTGAGACTTGCTATGTCTTCTTGCTATGGCAAGCTTTTCAGAGGCCAACTAACTACATTCTACTTATGGGCCAGCTTCCAACCATTAAGAACATTTGGTGTTCAGAAATTTCTTTTAGAAGCATTCTTCATGTAACAATAAACAAACAAACAAACAAACAAACAAACAAATAAAATAGATGTTTTTATTCATAAAGTAATGCCTAAAAAATATGGAGTCTCAAAGAGCTTGGTTGGAATCCAAGCTCTATCACTTACTAACTGGGCATCCCTAACCAAATAACTTAATCTCCCTAAATTTCAGTTTTTTCATCTATAGCATAGAGATAATTATACCACTACTTCATGGTACTGTTGTATTAAACAGCATAACATACATGTTACAACGTTTGCTATTTACTTTATGATACTTAAGCATAGACAATGTGAATATTAAGCATGTGACTGGGTGTCAGCTTTACCTCTAGGGTCAGTCAGTTGCCCTCATCAGGATGCACAGATGGCGGCAGGAGACCAGAGTTATGACAGAAAGGGCCACAATCCAGAGTTGTTGACCACAAGTGCTTTTGTTACCTGTATCAGGACCACTTATACTTTGCTAATTAGCAAATGTCAAAAATTGGATTTCATTGATGAAAAACTGTGGACTGTTAACTTGCATTATAAATGTTAAAAAATGGACTCTGATTTTTAAAAATATTTTAAAGATGCTCCCACCTTTGCATGAACAGGGTATAATAACCTAGGGAATCCTGTAGCTTGTCTGTACCCTGAGGGAAAGAGTTGAAAATTTATACCTAAAGAGTCTTGTTCCAGCCATTGCTTTAAATATTTTTCTTGATTGTCTAATGTCTACTATATGGCACAAAAATCCTGTTTCTGGAAGGGATGTCACTGACTATAGAGGAATAGGTAACTACAGAGCTCCTCCCTAAAAGCAACTAATGACTTGGCAAAAACTGTCAGAGTCAATTTTTGAAGATCTCTTGAATACAAAATCAAAAACTGACAATGACCAGGGGAAGAATTGAAGAAAAAGGAGGCTGCTTTGTGGTAACAGAGTATAGTGATATTTCAAATTACCCACCCACCATCCCTCACACATCAGATTGGCAGTGGCTGTGCAAACCACAGCCTGCACCTCTCATGTAAACTGCTGGTGCCAGAGGGAGCAATACAGACCTCATTCTCAAAAAATTGGGTCTCGACCTGCTTGGCATCTCCCTCAAGGACCAGAGCAAAAGCTGCTCTTTGTTTTGCCCAACTCAGAGAATTCTTAGTGGTAGGGCAGTTTCCTGGGCAAAAGAATTCAAAGGTACATGTACTAGATGCAGCAGTCTGAAGAAAGGGACAACACTCGGGACAACAAATAGACAAAGAATCCTAAGAAGGAAGAGTTTGGGAAAGGAGCTATATGTGGGAATAAGGGTTTTTAAAAGCTCCCATATATACCAGGGAATCGAGGAATGCACATGCGTGTGCTATGTGAAACACATATTCAGAAAAGGGTTGAGAAGATTCTAAGCTTTAACCTCTTGCTAGACTTCAGGCTCTATACAAGTTGGAAGTGAAGACTAACAGTTGTAAGCAGCCTGACTAAGCATTGAAAGAGTATACCAACATAGAACAAATCTACACAGACTAGCAAAGTAGTCTGTCTCTTTATTCCTTATTTTCTCTTCTTTGTATCTTTTGCTGGCTTTAGGCATTTAAGGTAACTGTCAAAAAACCAGTTGACCACTAAGCTAAGCTAACAGAACAAAGACTTCAGGGATCACATATGACAAAGAATACAGGCTTTACAAAAATAGTTTTGAAAAGTCCACAAAAAGCAACAACAAACTCATTGTCTGAACAGACATTTTCTCAAAAAAGATATACAAATGTCCAACAAGCACATGAGAAGATGCTCAACATCATTAGTCATTAGGGAAGTGCAAATTAAAACCACAGTGAGGGGCCAGCTGAGTGGGTCAGTTGGTTAAGAGCTTGCCCAAGAGTGCGAGCTCTGAGCAACCGGGTCACTGGTTCGATTCCCACATGGGCCAGTGAGCTGCGCCCGAGCTGAGCTGCCACTGAGCTGCCAACAGGTGGAAGGATGGCTCAGCTGGTGAGGAAACATGCTCCTAACAACAAGGTTGCCTTTGCGAAATGGTGGGCTATGCCCACCTGCACCTAAAGACTGAACTCAGCACTTGAGCTGAGCTGCCACCCCGGTGGCTTAGGGGATCATGTACGTGCTCTTAACATCAAGGCTGCTGGTTCGACTCTCACATGGGATGGTGGCTACGCCCACCCGCAACTAATTGAACACAGCATCTTGAACTGAGTGGTGTGGCTGGACTTGGAGCTGAGCTTGCTGCGCCCTCCACAACTAAGATTGAAGAACAACAACTTGGCTGTCTCCCTCCCCCAATTCCCCAATAAAATCTTTAAAAAAAAAAGGCATTGTGTAGAGTTACATAATAGAGGCAGTATCTTAGGAATGAATGAGTCTATAGTGATATGCAGAATGACACAAAAGAGGGAAAGACGAATCAGGATATCAGCTAGATAGCTGTTACAGAATGCGAGCATGCAATGCTATAGGGTAGCCTGAACCAGGATAGATGGGGATATAGTGGGGTAGAGTTAAAATGTCTCAGGGAGAAAAAACAGGGTGAGGTGACTTTAAAAATAAGGATAAAAAGAGGGATAAGAAATGATTCCAATAATTTGAGCCTGAAATACCCTGAAGACACTGGTACGACATGATGGAAATAATGTCATCAGGAAGAGAAGCAGGCTGGAACAGTTGGTTTGGAACAAATTGAGATTGAGATGTGGACAAAAAAATTCAAATAGAAATGCCAAGGAGACAGTTGAAGAAATAGGTCAGGAGCTCAGATGAGGTCAGAGCCAGAAATATCAGTCTCCATATAGAAGTGCTGGTTGAATCATGAATGTTGATTACTTATTGTAGCAGACATTGTGGCTTGCCTACCAAAAAGCTATTCCTCATTTCTTCCTTGCTTACAGAATCCCAATTTTGCCTTATAGCAGACACTCATGTTCTTAAGGGAGTATGGAAGCTCTTCTGCTCTAGAGGGGAAAATTAGAGGGAATGGTCTAGGCCAGTGGTTCTCAACCTTGGTTTCACAGGGGAATCATCTAGGGGGAACTCTACAAATGTTGGCTCCCTGGCAGAGGGCCTGAACAGACACTTCTCCCAAGAGGACATACAGTACAAACATGGAAATGAAGAAAAGTCTATTGAGATTTCGTGACAAAGAACAGATGCCTGGGAACCTCTAGTATGTGTTTTTCCAAGCAGACCCAAAACTTCATGAGAAAATTTTCTCAACAATCTAAGTTACTTGTCCTCTGCAATGGAATCTTCAGTATAATCAGTGCCTAAGATGAAATTACTATTCTTAGTTAATGCAGCAGGATATAATGGAATCTCAATAACTCCATCTCCATCTTTGGTTTCTGGTGACATCATCAGCTTTGGGGATCCCATACTCAACAGAAGCTAGATCAAAGTCAAGAGCTATTACTATTGGGCTGGTCGAGTGGCTCAGTTGGTTAAGAGCTTGAGCTCTGAGCAACAGGGTTGCCGGTTCAATTCCCACATGGACAAGTAAGCTGTGCCTGGCCTGAGTTGCCGCTGAGCTGCCAACAGGTAGCAGGATGGCTCAGCTGGTGAGATCACGTGCTCCTAACAAGGTTGCTGGTGCAAATCCAGCATGGGATGCTGGGCTTACTACGCCCATCATCATCTAATATTGAACACGACACCTTGAGCTGAGCTGCCCTGAGCTGCTGACGGGCAGCCGGGTGGTGACTGGACTTGGAGCTGAGCTAGCTGCGCCCTCCACAACTAAGATTGAAGCACAACAACATAGCTGTTCTCCTTCCCCAATTCCCCAATAAAATATTTTTTTAATGAGCTATTACTATCACCATGAAATAAGTAAAATATCCTTAAAGAAAGAAAGATCGAATTTTCTCTGCAGGAAAGTGAAGAACTTTGGGCATCAATTTCTTCAAACACAGCACAGCACCTATCACAAATACATCAGCTGGCATAAAAAGGTCACCTACTTGCAGCCTTACTTTCTTGCTCACAAGTGGAAGGGAGTTTCCCAGAGTGGTAACACTCTCATTTAAGACATTCTGGAGCCCTAATTTTCATTTCAAATGATAGGTTATCTCTACTTTCCAGTAAACAAGTTACTTTAACCCATTGCCATGGAATTCTGCATGACTTTAGTCTCTGAGAACAGTATGTTTCTGGGAAGGTATCTTGGGGAAAGTCCCCTTTATCAATGCACAAGCCCTTCCTCTTTTTCCATCCAAGAACTTTTGCTACTACCCCACAAGTAGAGAGCATTAGATCTTATAGGTAATAAGTACGCTCTGAGAATTCTGTGAGACCTGTAGTAGCCCATTCTAACCTCTGAACAGCTTAGAAATGTCAAGAACTCCCCAAATGCAATGAAGTTTGACCTCAGCATAGCCTCAGAAGAGTAGGATTCTATTAGCATAATTAATGCCATAGTCCAGTGTTTATCATAATTCCCTGTGGCAGGTAAAATAGTGACGCCCCCACCCAAAGATATCCATATGCTAATTTCCAAAACCTATGAACATGTTAGGTTATATGGCAAAAAGGACTTTGCAGATGTGATTAAATTAAATATCTTGAGAAGAGAAGATTACCCTGGGTTGCCTGGGTGGGTCCAATGTAATCACAAGAGTTCTTATAAGAGTGAGGCAAGAGTGTCAGAGTCAGAAGATGTGATGACAGCATGGCGGGAAGGAGAGGTAGAGGGATTTAAAAATGCTATGCTGCTGGCTTTGAAGATGGAGAAGGTAGCCTCTAGAAGCTGGAGAAAATAAGGAAAGAGATTCTCCCTTAGAGCCTCCAGAAGGAACACAACCTTGCTGACACCTTGATTTTAAGACTGCTAAACTATAGAATTGTAAGATAGTACATTTGTGCTGTTTTAAGCCACTAAGTGTGCTAATTTGTTATGGTAACAATAGGAAACTAATACACTTGCCATCATGACTTCTTTTGAAAAATACAACAAAGTGGTCAAATAAATTTGCAGTCTGTAGCTTTCTTTTGGAAATTCACAGTACACATTGGTTCACTAAAAGCTCTGGGAAGTAGTATGGAAAAGAAATCTATTTAAGTTTAACTCAGTGTTGACCATGGAAAAAAATTTTTAGCTGCAACCATCAATTATCATCATGCAGAACAATGTTCCTTTCTCAGAACACTGGTTTGAGGTAATACTGCTAATAACTCTTTGCATGTTACTTTGACTGAAGCTGAAGATAGATGTGTTAACCAAAGGAGAGATTAGTGGGAAGACCTAGAATGTGGTGAGTCAAAGAACGAGAAACTCTCAATGTTCTTCTTGTTCAACTCCCCAGTAAAGCTCATTCTCACATACAAATATGTAAGTACTTAGTCCCTTTTCCCTGATGTATCCCCAGGATGGGGCTATCACAGGTGGATGGCAGATGACATTGAGATAATCCAAGGAATTCCCCTAGTTCTTATTCATTGTTCCCTAAACTACCCTCTGCTATCATTAAGCTTCCTTCAAGTCTGGCCTGACTGGCTGACATGCCAACTTCGGTCTGATTAGCAATTACCTGTACTCCTGAAAATGAATAAATCAGATTTCTGACTTTGTATCTCTACCTCATGTGATTTAGATTTGGTTAGCATGAGTCCATCTCCAGGAGATTACTGGCCTCTATGTATCTCTGACAAAATTCAGTTTCTGGGCCTATTTAGTGCCCTATAAGGTCCTGCCTAAATTGCCAGAGAAACTTTCTTAATGACACCTCCACCCAGCCTCACTCCTCTAGTTGCCACAATCCCTCTTGGGGCAATTCCTTTGTCCATAACAGCTCTCTCACCCTGTCTAGGAAAAGCTCATTGAAAGTGCACTCAGTTGACTGAGTTTACCTGCAAGACAAGACTGAGCAGTAGTACATATGAGAAGAAAAGGGCTACAGGGGCAGAGAATGGGAAAATTTGGGATAGATATGGTGATCCTCCCTTTGGGCCAATGCAATGACTGTAAATGAGACTACCACATCTATTTCCTGTACTGGTAGAGGGAGAAAGTCAGAGCAGAGATGACAAATAGTATCATGTACCAATTCTGATCACTTCATAAAAGCCAGGCTGATTTAAGGGGTTGTAGACAGCTACTGTCTTGCCAATACTTCATTTCAAGAACTTTTCCTTTCCCTTCCTCTATCCACATGATATCAGTGGGAACTACATGGTCCTAAAATGTGATGTGCAGCCCTTTGTCCATGATTTTGTGAGTCACACTTAATTAGCAAAGTGTGACTCTTTTATGAGTCACACTTAATTAGCAAAAGTTGATCTCCAAGAGATTGAGTCCAGGGTTGGACATCTAACCCAAACTAAGCTAATAAATTACTTCTGAGGGATTTTTGAATTAAGAGAGAAATCAGTTTCTCTCTCTGGATGGTCAGATAACATGTAAAACTTGTGTGGTATTAATCACCATAGTTTTCTACATATGGACTGGAAAGAGAAAGCTGGTTTAATGTAAGAGAGAAAAATGAAACAGATACAAAGAGGTGCAGAAGCAAGTAGTAGAGAGAGAAAGCAAATAGTATTTATCCCATGGTTCCAGTTTATCTCTGAAGGTAACTTATACTGTATTTAGGAACTTGGGTTTTGTGAGACACCCCTGAATCCATACTAAAAAAAAATCTTTTTTATTATTCTGTAAAATTGGGATTATAACTCTACCTTCTGTGGTTGATTTAAGAGTGTAAATTTATAATTTTTTAAGCCTTTAGAACCCTGCCTTGCATATAGTAAGTGCTAGATAAGGATTTCTTTAAAAGTTTTTCTATTACGTGCAACCAAGGACACCCTAATAACAGAACAATATAAAGGATATGCCCAGGCTTAATGGGAAAGAAATATGTGACCAAATAACAGTGTCAGTCTTAAGAATAGAAGGGGGAGACAACAACATAGACATGATAGATAATAGATAGATAATAGATAGATAGATAGATAGATAGATAGATATCATATGTAAGAAGTATATCCCATTTCACCAACTCAGGATGTAAATTTTTAACATTTATTTTAATATTCAAATTATTATGACTGAGTTTTTATATGCTCATATTGACAAAAAATTCAGCCTTCATCTTGGGATCCTTAGAACACAGGGTATCAGATACACTCCCTGAGAGCACTATACAACCTTGACTAATGAGCTGGATTATGGCCCACAAGGATGATGGCACATGGTTGCCCCAGATTAATGTTTCAAGATAAAGTAGGCCGTAGCTCTTCCAGCTGTTTCCTACACATGGATCTTTGCTTGTGGCTTAAGCTTGTTCCCCCAGGAGGAGCTATGTTCAGGCAGATTCTGGTATCAGCACATTCAAAGACTTGGCAGAAATGTCTCCCAATCCCCCTTGCACCACAGGACCCCCAATTCAGAGGTCAGCCACTTTGACAATCCTCTTCTATCCTCATAGTGTTTTTTACCTCAGGAGCTTTGCTGCCTTTTCCTGACCCCGGTATTGGGCCAAGACCATCCTAGTCCATCCCAACATGTTATAATAACTTTGGACCTCAAATACAGAAGGTGCCAAAAAATGTATACACATTTTAAGAAAGGAAAACTGTATTAAAATTGTAATACTCAATATATACCAACAACAAAAGGTGAATCCAAGTCACATTTGACTTCTGCAATTACCATAGGTGCTCAAAGTGGTTACCATCAGCATCCAGACACTTCTGATTACGGTGAACTACTGCTTGAGCAACGTTGACCAAAGTGTTCACTTGTATACATTTTTTTGGCACCCTGGTAGAAATGGTCAAGATCTCAGTCAGGAATTCAGTATCTTGGAAGCGCTCTTTTAGTTGATAGATGGGATGCTGCCAATTTATTAATCACTTAATAAAGCCAATGATAGCTTCAAAAATAAAGAAAAGAGGGGGCCAACCAAGTGGCTCATTTGGTTAAGACCGCAAGCTCTGAGCAACAGGGTGGCCGGTTTAATTCCCACATTGGCCAGTTAGCTGTGCTCGAGCTGAGCTGCCAACAGGTGGCAGGATGGCTCAGCTGGTGAGAGCACATGCTCCAAACAACAAGGTTGCCAGTTCAACTCCAGCAAGGGATGGTGGACTACACCCACCCACAACTAAGATTGAACATGGCACCTTGAGCTGCTGACTGGCACGGATGGTGACTAGACTTGGAGTTGAGCTAGCTGCACCCTCCACAACTAAGATGGAAGGACAACAACATGGCTGTTCCTCTTCCCCGATTCCCCAATAAAATCTTTAAAGAAAAAAAAATTAAGAAAAACAAATTCAGTATCTCAATTTCAGTCTCAAATAGTAGTCCTGGTACTCCTTATGCAAATTGCCCCCATTCCCTCCTGAAAACTATCCATATCCTATGTCAACGGGCATGTAGTGCTTTACATTTTTAACTAAAGTGTTATTCTGGTGGCTTGCACAGAAGAAAGGAAGAGAGCCTCAAAGGGAATCAACATCTCCACTAAAAACTGCCAGTAACTTCCAAATGGCAGCTTCCTTGTTTAGGAAATAAATGAGTCCCTCTTCACTGGGACCCCGCCCCCAACAGGTAGGGTTGCCATCCCTGAGTTAGACAATGGCACCTAGAGGAGTGAAGGAAGGTAGAGAAATTTAAGTTGATGGAGGTACAAACAAGACTGGAAGCAAAAAATCCAAGCCACAATTTTGCTCATCACTAACCTAACGCAGTCCAGAGAAATTATGCAGGGAGGTAGCTGAGGGTAGCATAGGTGAATACACACTACTTGAAGGAGCACTGACAGGAAGCCCACAGACCCTACTGCAAGAGGTCTGCAAAGCTTTCTGCTTGTTTATTATCAACTTGGCAACAAGAGGTTCATTCCCATTGGATCTATTTATTGAGGTTGTGCTAGAGCAGTAGTTCCTATAGTGTGCTCCCCAGACAAGCAGCTGCAACAACATCTGGGGACTTGTTAGAAATGCAAATTTGGAGGCACCTCACCAGACTTGCTGAATCAGAAACTCTGGGGGTGGTGAACAGCAATCTGGGTCTTAATCACCTCCAGGTGATTCTGATGCATGATAACTACTGGCCTAGCTCGACTTTAATCAATAAATTATGTGCTTTTTGCTGGGGTGGAGGTGGGAGTGGGATTGCCAGATAAAACAAAGAATGCCAAGTTAAATTTGAATTTCAGATAAACAACACTAATTTTAGTGTATGTCCAATATCTTGCATGAAATATACTTATTATTTATTTATTATATATTTATAAAAGCATTTGTTGTATATCTGGAATTCAAATTAGCTAGGCATTCTGTATTTTTATTTGCCCAATTGGCAACCCTAGGTGGGGGGATTCGACAGGATGATGATAGCGCAAACCTAGCCCTTGAAGGGGAACAGAATTTACACCTCAAAATATACCATTTTGCAGAAGGATTAATTTGGGCTGACTATTTGCCAGCTAACTTGGACGTGTTCCAATTGCTTACACTCTGTCACCTTTGTTTCAAGGTCCTGGCCATCAGTGGGGACCACCCAAGGCTCAGTTTTCTAAAGCCATGTTTGTCGAATGCATCAGTGTGCAAATTCCTTTGTCCATAATGGTGGCATTCAAGTTGAATTGCACATGAAGTTGTCTTGCAAAAGAAGCAGCTTTCTCTATATAAAAAGGGGCCAGATAATCAAAGGATCTGATTAGTTAAGAATTGGAAGTAGTGATATTCCAAATTAGCATAAAACAATTTCTTGTTCAGAGCATGTGCAGTACCCGAGTAAAAGTATTTTTTTATTCCTCATTTTTGTTAAAGCATTTTGTTCTAAAATAGTATAATCACAATAAGACATTTCAATGTGTGAATTATAGTATATTAAGTCATGACTAATTGCATTGATTTGCATTCGGGTTTTTTTTAACATCTGCGTGGTAATTATCCTAATCAATTTGTTATGCAGAATACAATCAATGTTATGTATGTTATTTTTTAGGACACACAACACAATTTCCTGTAATAAAACAGAATGAAATACAAAGGTAGCTCAGGTAGAAAGACAGGCACATATTTTATAGCTATCAAGCTCCCTTTCTTAATCTCCAAAATTAGCTGAGAGTGGGGGACAGTGGATATCAAGCAAATTTAATTAGCATTTTAAAAGAAGACGGAGAAAAGAAAGAGCTTGTGCGGGCAAATGCTGTGCTCTTGAGAACCAGTGAGAAACAGGCTGTATTAAACCCTCAGGAAGAAGACTTTTTTTCTAACAGGCTGTGGCTTTCAAAAGTTGCCAGAAATGATGTCCTGACCTCGCCTGATAATGAGCCAATGAGACTGTGTTCTGCTGACATAGTGCTATTTCAGTAAGGGTTGCATCTTACCTGAGAGTCAGGGTTTAGCTTTAAACCTTTCATTTTTCTGTCCTTTTAGGAAAAAAAAAAGAAGAAAAAACTCTGCCTGATATATCTCAGAAAGTCCTAGGAATCTGGGGCACAAAGTATCTAAGCAGACTTTAGGCACAGGCAAAGAAAGCAGCTATGTCTGTGTAATTTGTAGGGATACTAAGGAGCCTTCCCCCACCACCTCCAGACACACACACACACACACACACACACACACACACACACACACACGCACATACGCACACACCCTTGCTGCACCTCCAGACACACACACACACACACAGACAACCTTGCTGCCCCCTCCCAGATGTTTGAATTTACTTTGGGACATTCTGGATTTGGCCCCCTTTTAAAAATGCCAATCTGCCTTATCAAAAGCATAAATTTTAGTAAGCATTATTTAAGAAGCCTCTTTCTGAAAGAAGAGAGTAGACCAAAGGTGAGGGTACCAGATGTCTGAGGGGCAACAGAGACCCTGAAGGGTAGGGGGAAGCCTGAAAAACAAAGGTGGCAGATATTACAAGCAATATTCACTTACTTTGCCATTTTGCTGAGTACACAAGTCCTGGCACCCTCCAAGGGTGGAAGGAACCCATGTCTCTTGGGAAAGGGAACAAGCAGACATCAGACCCCCTCCAACCTCCCCTACCTCTCACCTACCCACTCTTTCCCCAACAACTAGTTCCCATTCTCTGTCACTCTTTTGGTCCACTGTGTAAACCCATGAGTTTCCAGCCTGGCTAATAACCAGAATCAACAGGAAAGATTGTTAAATATATACTGTATTTCCCCATGTATAAGACGCACCTTTTTTCCAAAAAATTGGGGTCTAAAACCTGGGTGCGTCTTATACAGTGGTTGTCGATTTCAAATGCCATAGATGGAGCTGAAGACGAGGCAATATATGAAGACAGTGATTCATCATCAGAAGCAGATGAGGACAAGCTAATGGTTGGGAGTTTTGACAGTGATGAGGAGTTGTATGAATTTTATGATGAATAAAACTTGAGTTCAATAACTTTATGTAATACATTTTTTTCAAATTTCGGGACCAAAAAATTAAGGTGCGTCTTATACATGGGAGCATCTTATACACTGGGAAATATGGTAGTTGCCTCATCCCCTCATCAATTCAGATTTAATAGGTACTGGGTCAAGCCTAGGCATAGAGAGTTTCAAAGCTGCTCCCAGGTGATTCTAATAGACAGCTCTAGTGTGCAACCACTGGCATCAATTTAGGATTCCCACCAGGTGTGCCTGTCTAAGCTAAATTTGCCTAGGCAAATTGAGGTTTCAGTGGTGTTGCATCTTACCTGAGAGTCAAGGTTTAGCTTTAAATCTCAAATTCCAGGCATAATAAGCAAAACTATGCCCCAGCAGAGTAGGCCTGAAAATGACTCCCTCCTTGACCAAAGTTTGGTCAGGCTCCTCTAAGCCCTCATTTCATCTAGGCCTCATCTCCGGCCCTGTTCTTGGCCTACCTTTGTCAAAGAACCCTGCAAAGTCAGTTTAGCAGAAAATCCTCCCACTCAAGATAGCTAATCCCCCTTGATATCTGATCAAGTTCCTCATCCCCCACCTTTGATTTCTAAATCCTTGGCTTGTCTTTTGCAACAATCTTGTTAAGTCAGTTTAGTAAGAATTTCCTCACCTTTGATGTCTGTCTTAGTCAGCTTGGGCTGCTATAACAAACTGCCAGAGACTGGGTGGCTTAAACAACATTTATTTCTCACAGTTCTGGAGGCCGGGAAGTCCAAGATCAAGAAGCTGGTAAATTCAGTTCCTTGTGAGAACACTCTTTTGGAATTACAGAAGGCCACCTTCTCACACTGTCTTCACATGAGGAGGAAAAGGGAGAGGGAGGGAAGAGGGAGGAGAGCGAGGTAGAGGGTAAGAAGAGAAAGGGAGAGGAAACAAGTGAGAGGTAGATCGGGTCTCTTCCTCTTCTTAAGGGACACGAATCCCATCATGCGGGCCTCATCTAAACCTAATTACCTCCCCAAAGGCCTCGCCTCCAAGTATGGGCATAATAGGGGGTATGGCTTTAACATATGAATAAGAGTGCAGAACACAAACATTCAGTCCATAACAACATCTAATCAAGTTTCTCTTAGTAATTTTGCATCCACAGACCCCTCCCCCTCACTCTGCTCATTGGCTATAAATCCCCACTTGCCTTTGTTGCATTAGGTGTTGAGTTTGGTTTCACTCCCTGTGATGCAGGGGCTCAGCTCCTGGTTGGTGAACTCAGGATAAGGTGAAGCCAAAAAGGAACAACAATGGAGCCATGGATAGGGAGTTCATACCACTATATTCTTGATGGTGGCTGGTTGAAACACGAGAAGCAAACATCCACCAATACCCTAACAAGGGGTCTTTCGGCATCACAGTCTTGATGGCAGCTGGTCGAGACACAGGAATTAGGATCTGCAACATCCACACTTGCTAATGGAGCCATGGCAGTTATATAGCATACAGCACAATAATGGCTGACAGCCAACTGGTTACATAAGTGCTTACCTAGGGATGCATCCTGCGCATGTGCAGGCTACACAACTGAGCTGGCACCTTTCCACATGAGGCCAAGAGCCTGGAAACTGCTCTCTGGGACTCTATGCCAACACTCCCTTATTGCAATAGTCTCAAAGAAAATCTACCATTTTAACAAGTGTCAGAATAATGTTTAACAGGCCCTTAAAGGAAAAAAAAATTACCTCTGCCACACACCAAGGATCCATTTGGCCAACTAGTTTCTAGTTAGTCAAGGCCTGCTCCAGCCCATTAAACAGAACGCCAGTGGCTCTACCCAGGTGCCTAATATATAAGCAGGAAAGACCTAGGATTAGCAGTCATTGACTGGAATTCGTTGGCAGTACCTGTGAGCAAAAGTTATGAAATTCCCATCATTCAAACCAGCATTTACTGAACATTTACTCTAGGACTTGTCCTGTGATAGGAGCTGGGGAATAAGACTAGGCCCCTTTGCTCTCAAAAATCATAGAAAAGCAGTGAAGGTGGACAAGGAAACAGATAATCACAACACACTTGAGGGCTGCAACTATCTTATTGTAACCATTTGCTGGAAGATAAGGAGCCAGCTACAGCAATCAAATGGCACCAAGTCTTCACTGGATCACATCTCTGAGGTAATTCCTTCATCTTGTTTATCCCTACAGAGCTTCTTCAGCTTCCTGCTTGTCCTTCCATGGATAACCTTTGCCTACAAGATAAAGCCCAAACTTGTTAACCTGCCATTTCAAGCACTCCATGGTCCTGAAAGGCTAGCTTCCTCCCCATGAGCATCGTCAATCAGCAAGGCATGCTGGCCATTATCTCATGAAGTTAGAAGACGGGGCAGTGCAGAACATTCCCTTGAGTCCTGTATCCACACTGCCCTCACTGGACCTTGGCCAGTGGCAAAAAAAAAAAAAAGCTGGAGGGGCTTTCTGATGGTGGGGGTGGGGGAAATCTGTAGAACAAAAGTGAGTCAGAAAAGAGCCTAGAAAAGCTGCTAGTGCTGTCAACCTTTCTAACCACCTTGACCACATGAAGGAGCATGTTGTGCCAGCTGTGATGCCTCCCCTTCCCAGCAACCAAATTTCTCTATCCTCTCCCCAAAGCCTAACAAAAGAGACAGTAGGATGAGCTACTGGAAGCTTCAAGTAGCAGAAGGGATCCTAGAAGATATCTAGGATTCCAGTCAGGTACCACTCAAACACTATCTTGCCAAGAAAACTTAAGGTCTCTCTGAGCCTCCATCTCCTCACCATTAAAATGGAACTGATGCTGCCATCATCCTCCCTACCTCAGAGAGAACAGGTGGGAGTAACGAGAGACCAAGGACTTGAAAATGCGCTATCAACTGCAGCTAGCCGTTCACGCATGAGGGCTTGTTATTACTATTCTGATGGGCCCTGAAAGGCACATTAAAAAAGGTTTTACAACACACATAGGGACAACAGGTTGCTTCCAGAAATAGGAACAAAGAGAGGGGACAGTACTGACTCAGACATGTGCTCGCCAAGTCACCACTCACCCTGGGGCTGGGTGCTTGGTGGGATGAATAGCCTCTGCCACCACCCTCTCCCACCCCTGTCAATATGGCAGGAAAGCACCTGCTGTATCGACCGCAGGTGTCAAGACCTACCCACAAATAACTACTCATTGTCCTCCCCTTTCTTTTTGAAAACCTGTCATTATCATTCTCGAAATCCTGGTCCTGGCCTGCCCTGACAAACATCTAGTTAGGGGAGGCCTAGTGCCAATAAAGAGTCTTTGCAGACCTTTCTTTCTGAATTTGAACTTGCAGACAGGGTCACATGCTCAAGAGAGAACCGCAGTGTCTCTGGCATGTTTGGAACTTTTCAGCAAACAACTCCCCACCCATCAAAATGTCCCTGCCCTGCACTCCTCTCAGGGCCCTCTGGGGAAAATGGGATACACTGCCCAAGTAAACGCTGACATGGTATTTTGGCCAACAAGTAAACAGCACACTCTCACTCTGAAAAGGGGAGGCATGGCCGACTTTCTGCAAGGTCAGAGGAAGATTTATTTCAGGCGTGGAGGGGCATGAAGTCTTGTCAGTTTCCCTCTAGATAGCCACCTTCTGGTAAGGAGTATCTTACTTTGTTAGACTTCTGAAAACCCACACAAATCTACTTTGGTAATCATGATCAATCACTTGGCTGCTGGCTCTAGCCCCAGGGAATTTTGTGGTAATGCTTATAAATCAGTGTAGCTGAGGAAAGCTGTGGCGGACTTCGATTCTGTGGTCTTGTTTGGAAGCTCCTGTATTTTTATTCTCTTCCTGTAGGCAACACGTCAGACTTATTTGATAAGAACCAAGGTCTGGAGACAGAAGTAGCAAGGGGCTGACAGCCAATACCCCACTGACATCTTTCCTTTCCTTGCCATGGCTTGTGGCTTCCAGAAGGGGTCTGTAGGCCTAACACAAAGTCCCAGCAGAATCTGTGGCTCTTAGAACATCAAAGCATCAGTAGGGGCCTGAGGTCAGGTGGTACTGGTGGGGCAGGAAGCAGGTAGTTAGTATAAGAGGCTTAAATCGGAGTTTAAAGCCAGGTTTTAAAAGAGCTGAAAGGGCCAGCCGAGTGCCTCAGTTGGTTAAGAGCTTGCTCAAGAGTTTGAGCTCTGAGCAACAGTGGTTCAATGTCTGGCCTGAGCTGAGCAGCCACTGAGCTGCCAACAGGTGGCAGGATGGCTCACCTTAAAAAAAATTTTTAAATAATTAATTAATTAATTAAAAATAAATAAATAAAACAGCTGAAAATGCTATCCTGTTCAACAATCAAGCCAAAAAGGGGAATGGGACAGAAAATTAGAGAGAAAGATAAGTGGAAACTAACCCGAGAACATACAGAGATGTACCCAGATTGTCCTCTGAGTGGGCTATACCATCAAAATGTCTTTTAACCTTTTAAAAACACAATATCTAACCTAGTGCTATACAACATAACTCTGTGTAGTGATAGAAATGTTCTATAAATGCACTATCCCATACAGTAGCCACTAGCCGCACATGGCTATAAAGCACTTGAAATTGACTGGTATGACTGAGAAACTAAATATATATTATAATTCATTTAAATTTAAATAGCCACCTATGGCTAGTGACTACCATATGGACTAGAACAGGTCGAGAGTTACCACATGTCCTGGGCTCAAACCCCAGCTCTGCCTCTTGTGGTTTGGGAGACTTGGGAAATTTAAGTAACCCCTAGTGCTTCAGTTTATTCGTTTGTGAAATGAGAATATTAAGGGTTCTCCCAGGACTATTGTGAGGATTATATGAGTTAATAGGTATAAAGTAATTAGAGAAGAGTCTGGTGTATAAGTGCTAAATACATTTTTTTTCAAATTAGAGAAACTCAGTAGAGCAACATTCCCACAGCCACAGCAAGGCCTCTGCGGAAAAAGAGGAGCCCCTCACTGCTACAGAGATAGCAGATAGAAGTCTTAAACTCCTCCTAAGCCAGGCTTCAAAAGAGATGCAGTTTAAAGCTTTGCCCTTCTCATGAAAAGCTGAGAGCAGTGTGTGTATATGTGTGTATGTGTGTGTGTGTGTGTGTGTGTGTGTGTGCACGCGCGCACGCTATGATGTAGAAGGAAGTGCTCAACCCTCGTCACTGTCTGGATGTAACTTTTCATTACAGACACACAGAACACTCCTTGTCTCTCCAAGCTCATCTAGTTACAGATATGTGAGAGAATTCTGGAAGACAGATATCACCATCCTCGGCAGTGGGAACGTCAGTGTGGTGTAGCCATGGAGATCTGAATTTAAATCCCATTCTAGCCATTAACTTTCAAGGTGAGGTTAGGCAAGTGACTTACCTTCTCTGAGACTCAGTTTCTCTATCTATAAAATGGGGGTATATTATTTCCTACCTTTCAAGATTATTGAAGAAAATAATATAAGCAAATCACTTAGCACAGTGCCTTGTAGCTGCTGTTTTTATTATCTATACTTCTACATTGGAATGAGAACCAATCCAAAGTAAATAGGTGAGTGAAGTTACTTCACAATCCATCATCAACAACAGTCTCCGAGCTATGTTGGGGAAAAGGAAGTCTAATTTCTATTGCCCAGAGAATTGGAAATCAGTTGTAAAGCCAGGGCTAAAACCCAGTCCTACTGCCTCCTAGCCCTAGGCCAGGCAGCACCACAGAGTCCTTTCAAAGGGCCTGCTGGCTGCTAATTTCTGGTGGGGTTGTAGAGTTTTCGGGGTTTTTTTTCATCAATCACTCTCAATCTAGAAACAGAAGTGCAAGTTACTTCATTAAAAGAACTCACATAGGGCCAGCCGAGTGGCGCGTTAGTTAAGAACTGGCTTGGGATGCCAGAGGGCCCCAGTTCGGATCCCACATATGAGGGCTAGTGACACTGCCCTCTACAGCTAAGATGCTGAACAACAACTCGACCTGGAGCTGGGCTGCCGTGGGTCGCTGGCAACAGCATAAGCTGCAGTCCCCTGTGGCAGTGGGTTGCCATATGCTACCGTGTGTGGCTGGCAGCCAGCGTGAGTGGCCGTCCAGAGGCCAGCGACGGATCTGCCTCACCTGGGAATAGCGCAATGATGGTGCCAACTTGGGCCAGTGAAGCAACATCCTCCACAACTAGACTGATGAACAAAACAATAGCAACTTGTCTTTTCCCATTCCCCCGATTCCCCAGTGCTGTTCCCCTCCCCCAATTCCCCAATGAAATCTTTACAAAAAGGACTCGCATATAACTGAATAAATTTACATATTAAGTAGGCAACTGAGACTCTGATCTTTTTTATTTTATGTATAGCTATAATCATTACTCAGCATCAGAATGCTTGTTAGATACTTAGGGTACTTACTACAAAGAACTCTTAAATCTTTGCTAAGTGTAGATGATGATTTGAAAGTACTCCCATTCCCAAGCTAGATGCAGTCTCCCCTCAACATTTCTTACACCCTGGTGGCCATGTGTGCAGGTACTTCTGGAGCTCATTCAAGCAAAAAGAAAGATATGACTGCAGGTTCTCTTGGTCCCTGAGGTTTAGTGTATCTGATTAGGTAACTATTACATACAGGGAGCAGGTCTCTGTTGTTTTGTGCATTGTGTTGTTGGTGTGGAAGTGAAGCAGAAAAGGGAGATAGAAAATTTCAGAGCTCTGAGCAGCACAGAGACTATTTGAGGGTCCAGCACCATCTGCAGATATGGGAACAAAAGTCATAGTTTGGTTTAGCAGAACAGAGGAAGGCAAAATGAGAGCTTCAGAGAAAACTTCTTATAACACTGTTGCCTCAGATCAGCCCTAAATTCAGCCCCTCAACTGAAAAAATAATTCCAATTCAAAACCCAAACAAAGGTAATATGAGAAGAATACAGACCAATACCCTATATGAACATAGACCAAAAAATCCTCAACAAAATATCACTAATACATACTGACCAAGTAAGGTTTATCCCAAGAGTGCAAGATAGGTTAAACACTTAAAAACCAATTAGTGTCGGGCCATCTGAGTGGCTCAGTTCGTTTACAGCTTGCTCAAGAGTGCGAGCTCTGAGCAACAGGGTCACCGGTTCGATTCCCACATGGGCCGGTGAGCTGCACCCTAGCTGAGTTGCTGCTGAGCTGCCAACAGGTAGCAGGATGGCTCAGCTGGTGACAGCACATGCTCTTAACAACAAGGTTGCTTGTTCAAGATGGTGGGCTATGCCAGCCCACAACTAAAGCCTGAACTCAGGCCGGTCAAGTGGCGTGTTGATTAGGAGTTGGCTTGTGACTCCAGCTCTGAGCAGCAGGGCCCCAGTTCAGATCCCACATGAGGACCAGTGACACTGTGCTCTCTACAGCTAAGATGGTGAACAACAGCTCAACCTGGAGCTGGGCTGGCTGGCAGCGAGCATGAGCTTTCGTGAGCTGCCGTGAGCTCCCATAAGCAGCCATCCAATGGCCGGCAAGCGACTGCCTCACCCAGGAAGAGCGCAATGATAATACCAACATGTGCCAGTGAAGCGACGTCCTCCACAACTAGACTGAAGAACAAAAATGCAGCAACTTGTCTGTTCCCCTTCCCCACTTCCTCAATAAAATCTTTAAAAAAAAAAAAGACTGAACTCACTGAGCTGCCACCCCAGTGGCTCAGGGGATTAAGTGTGCACTCTTAACAACAAGGCTGCTGGTTCGACTCCTGCATGGGATGATGACTACGCCCACCCACAACTAATTGAACCCAGCACCTTGAGCTGAGCAGCGTGACTGGACTTGGAGCTGAGCTTGCTCGCCCTCTACAACTAAGATTGAAGGACAACCCACAGAAAGCGAAACACACTGGAAATCCATGGAGCTTCCTCAGGGCCCCAGGGGAACTATTTGAAATGTAATGAAATTTTCTCTACACCAACTCGGAGTAAAAGCAATGCTGGGAACACTTCTGAGTCAGCAAGGGCGGTCTTGTCTGTCTTTAGTCAACCAACCAAGCAGCAGAGATACATTAGATCTCCATTGTGAGCTCTTCTACGTTAGAAGTTACCAAGGATACATGGGCTTTTCCCTGAAGAGGTTTGTGATTAATTTGCAGAGACAAAACATGCTATCAACTAGCTCCTAACCTCTCTAAAGGCATGACCTTTGTCTTTCCCTGCCTCAGTGCACCTGGCCTCCTTCTGGATACAGTGCTAGTTATCCATGATTTGATTAAGGCTTCTTTGTTGCATGATTTTCTCTCCCCAAAGGGGAAATAATGAACACGGAACCAATGCAACCATGTAGCCCCATTCCTGAGGTAAAGTGACTACATACACTTTGCCTGGAAACTCACTGCCTTTTACAGAATTATTTTACACTGGTAAAGATTAAATTTTGCTATTCTCCTGGCTCTTTTGAAAGATCTCCTACAAATGAGGAAGCTAACAATAAAACCCCTACTGTTTCTCTAGGCTTTGTAGTTTACTGTGATCTCATTTAATCTCCTATCTTGCCTTTCTCCTCAGTGCTTTGTACACAAATGTCACCAATTCTCTTCAGAGGCAGCCATGTGTGGTGGTATAAACAGCATGAGACTGGAGTTTAAGCACCCACCTCTTCAACTATCTGCTTCTTAGTAGGAAAGTTACTTCCTCTCTCTGGGCCTTGATTAACATACATTCAGAAGGAGAGAAGGATTTGGATTCCAAAGAATCTGAGGCCCCTTCCAGTTTCCAATCAGAGTGCAGTGCGATTGTGTGGTTTCTGTTGTGGGTGTATTGTTCTAAACCAAAGGGCAGGGACAGGATGCAGTCTGATGATCAGGGGCAGAAGAAGAGTGGTTGAGCAGCTTTGCACATTTGTGGGTCCCTCACTCCCTGTCCCTAGATTTCCCAACCTGTTTAAGATCAAGATCCTAGGGCACTACCTGTCCGCCTCCTGCCACATACACCATGCTATTCAGGGTTTCTTTCCCAGGGTCTGCTTTAGAGCCAGGGGAAGATTTTTCAGAGGTCTCAGATCTTCTTATTTCTTGCCCTTTTGACATCTGAGGCCTAAAAAGAACTTGGGTTGCCTGCCTAGGCAGGCTTCCGGAGGCTGCAGCCTTATGTCTTCCGGGGGCTGGGGCAGGAGGGTGCCCGAGCAAGTGTAGGCAGTCATTGTTTGGGTATTGACTCAAAGGAGCAAGAGCCACAATGCACAGGAAAAAGGATGAGCTCATGATAGCTAAATGAAAAGATTCTTATCTTGGAAACAGTGGTTTCTTATGCAAAACAGGGGGGCGGCAATGTGATTGTGCCCCCTGGAGTGTATTGAACAACAGGGATTTCAAAAGAAGAAGCTGTTTTGCATACCTACAGGATCAGCAATGGGCCAGATTGTTCATTAATTAAAAAGGGGGGTGGGGGGGTGTTGCTGAAAAACCCACATTTGCGCTCTCTCACTTGCTGCTGAATTGAAATAATGCATTTGTCTTCCTCTCAGTCCCAGTTGATCATCTGGGAGACAAATGTTTTTCAACCCTAGCTACCTCTGGAGAAAGGAAGGGAAGAGAGAGGAGGAGGGATAATGAGTGAAGGGATGGGGTGGGGAGGGGGAGGTGTCACAGATGACTAGAACTACAGTGATCACTCAGCCATTTCTATTTGAAGTTCAACTGTATAGTACAGAAGGGGTTGGGTTTCGTTGCCTTCCTCTCCTTCCCCTCCCCCCTACCTAGGAGATTTACTGTCCTAGTTCTGTTTGATTTCATATGAAAGAAGTCTGAGCAAATCCCCACTGATGGGAGGAGAGGAAAGGAGAGACATGAAAAGGGTGGGAGAGGGAGAGGTCTGGAATGTGTCCTCTAAGGGCAGCCCTCTATTTCCCCAGCTCTGACATTGACTACAACTGTGGCTGTCCTGGAAATTCCAGAATGTAGGTCACTCACTGAATGGGTAATGCCACAAGTGGAGATTAGAGTTGAATGTGGTTGCAGATGGCCTCCCACATAACTTTCCTACCAGCCAGGCTGCTTTCCTTCTACCCACATCGTCTTTTAATTTAGGAATAAGATTCGTTTTCATTTATCAAGCACTTTCATATAGATTACTTTCTATGTTACCTCCTATCACTATGTTATAAATATTTTCATTAAGGTTTGCTTATTTGAACTTTTCAGATACCTTGGGAGATAATTGGGTATTCTTACTCCTGTCTTAGAAATGAGGAGACTGAGCCTAAGTCTCCTCAGAGACATTAAATGGGTTACCTAGGGTCACACAACTTGTTGATGGGGCTCAAGGCAGGTTACCTCTAATCATGCCAAAATGACATGTTGATTATTTTGAACTAAAGTTATTTCAGAAACACCTGATGCAAGAAGAGCAATTTATGCTCCTCTCTTTGTCCCACTAAAAGCAGGAAATAAATCTCCCATGTGAAAGGTACCCTCCCTGCACCAGGAGTTATCCTTATCATCAGAGATAGGAAATTCAGGACTGAGAAGTCCATAGAAACATCCTTGTAAATTATTTACTAATTTACTACCCTAAGCCCAAACTCTTCTTAGAGTAGTAAAGCCAAGACTGTTTCTTTGTCTCATCAATTCCTCACAAATTCATTGTGTCTTTATCTAAAGAGTATAAAAGCTGTCTGCTTTGGACATTTTATTAGGTCCCATTTCTGTGAGACCTCAGTATGTATGAATTGATTTTTTTTCTCCTGTTAATCTTTCTTGTGTCAATTTAATTATTAGACCAGCCAAAAGAACCAAGGAAGGTAGGAAAGGGAAAATTTCCCCCTCCCCAACACTGGAAATAGCTAAGTTAGAATCTGAAACCATATTGGTTTGATGTCAAAACCTGAGCCCTTAAACTAGTGTGCAATACTAACTCTCCTCCCTTTCCCCCATCTTCCCTAAATCATATTGGCACAACTATTACCCAAAAAGCAAACTTCCCACGGTTGGTATGCTGGAAACCAGGGCAAAAATGCAGGTCCTTCCTGAATGTGAGAAACTCCCGGCAATTATGCATACCTTCAGGATGGAAGACAAGCCAAGGAAGACAAGCCTGGTAGATCCCTTTTCTACTATAGGCTCACTAACATGACTCACGTTCTTTTGTCATGCTTATTGAGGTATAATTTTCATACAGTAAAATTCTCCTTTCTAGAGAGGTATGACAAGCATGTACTGTTGTGTCACAACAAACACAGTCAAGATATGGAATATTTTCATTCCCCCAAAAAGTTCTCTTGTGTCCCTTTGCAGTCAACCTTTGCCCTTATACCCAACCCTTGGCAACCACTGATTTACTATTTATTCCTGTAATTTTGCCATTTCCCAGATTGTTATACAAATGGAATCATGCAATATGTAGGTTTTGGGATTTGACTTCGTTTTTCGTTTAGCATAGTGCTTTTGAGATTCATCCATATTTTAGTTCATTTCTCTTTATTGCCAAGTAATATTCCATTGTATGGATGTACTGTAATTCTCTTATATATTCACCAGTTGATAGATATTTCTGCTCTTTCCAGCTTTGAGTGATAATAAAGCTGCTATGAATATTAATGTACAGGTTTTTGCATGAACACATATCTTCATTTCTCTTGACTAAATACATAGGAGTTGAATTGCTGGGTCATTAAGTAAGTGTATGTCTAACTTTATTTTTTTAAATATATCTAAGTTTAGACTTCTGGTAAGATGGCAGAATAGACAGACACTGTGCCAACTGCCTCCCAGGATTACACCAAAATTACAAATAATTTATAAGATATTCAACCTCGGAAGTTCCCTGGACACTAGATGAACAGAACCTCTAAACAAAGGACATAAAGAGGAGGCCACGTCAAGTCCGGTAGGAGGGGCGGAGACGAGAGACAGCGAACTCCATCAGGGACACCTCAGTGGTGGGGAGGCTTATCCAGTTGGGGAAGAGACCCTTCAGCCCCACGCCGCACTCACCAGCCCAGAGTTACTTTGCCAGGAAGAGGACTTCTACCATAGCTGGAAGTAGAAAATAGTGAGGACTCTCTTGGCGCAACTTGGTGAGGCTGAGGACAGCTTGAGAACCAGTGGAGCCGGCAAAACGACTTGCCTGCTGGTGAGCACTCACCGGGTTCCTGGTGGAGGGAGTAGCTTTGTGAGCGGGGCCCAGGAGCCTGCAGGAAGAACTGAACTGAGTGCCTTTGGCATTGGAGATAGAGGTTTTTGGGACCATTGTTCCCCTGGTGTGGAGCCTGCACACGAGTAGTGCACAGGAGGGCACCATTTTTTCAGGGATGGGCCCTCCCACAGAGGCTCAAGTCTGCGACTGCATTGGTCTGCTGGAATTGGTGCAGGAGTGTGTGTGTGTGTGCATATGTGTGCATGCGTGCACATGCGGCCTTGGATCCCCACCCTCTGCATTGTTTGTGCTGCGTTGCCAGGGAAACACCTGGCAGGCACACTCCAACTCCAACAGACTGCTTATTGAGACCCAGGAGTGCGCAACTCGCCTTAGGTCCCCGATTTCCACACTGCGTATGTAGAGATGCCTGAGTGGCGATTGGCTGTCCGGCTGATTGGCCTGATCTGCAAGGGGCTGATTGGGACAGGCTGAGACTGGAAGTTTTCCTGGGAGTGTAGGGCCATGAACTGTGCATCTGCGTGATTCGGCCGGAGCTTTCCCGGAGCGTTTCTGCGGGCTGGCTGCTGATGCAGGAGTGCATGCTGCTCTGACTTGGTGGGGGCCATTTACCACATCCTGTGGTGCCTTAGGGGCCTGCCCTGCCCACCTACAGCTGCGTGGCCAGGGACACCCTGAGCCCCTGGTCCCTGGCCCCTACCGCCATAGGCCACAGAGGGTTTTTTGCATCAGCAGACAGCCCACAACAACCTGTGAGGATTTTTGGTGGTGAGCACAGTTCCAGAGCACACAGCAACTAATTGTGAGGCGCTCACTTCAAGTCTAGAGGGAGGTCAGCGCAGGATGCCCTGAGCCCTTCCCCACAACTGCTGGTGCTGAGTCGCCCAGAGTCTCTCTATTGTTGAGCAAGTGGGCTGCAGATTAAAGAGGGTGGAGAGCCCCTCCCCTTTTTTTCTTTTTTCTTCTTTTTTTTTCTTTCTAGGTGATCTAATTCATCGAAGCAATCAGAGTGATCGCCAGAATGAAGAAACAAAGAAAATGGCCCAAGTAAAAGATCAGAAGAAACCTCAAGAAATGGAACTAAATGAAACAGAGGTATCCAACCTTTCAGAGACAGAGTTTAGAACACTGATGATAAGAATGTTTAAGGAACTTATGGAGGACATAAAGAAGGATACAGAACTCATAAAAAACAACTAGTTAAAACTAAAGAATAAAATAAATGAAGAACACACTTGAAGGAATCACCAGTAGACTCGATGAAGCAGAGGATCGGATCAGTTATATAGAAGACAAAATAGCAGAAATCACCCAGTTGGAACAATAAAAAGAAAAAGGAAAAAAACAATGAAAATAGTTTAAGAGACCTGTGGGACAACATTAAGTGCAACAACATTGGTATCATAGGAATACCAGAAGGAGAAGAGAAGAAGCAAGGGATCGAGAATGTATGTCAAGAAATAATGACTGAGAACTTCACTACCCTGGTGAAGGAAATTGACATACAAGCCCAGGAAGTGCAAAGAATTCCAAACAAGCTTAACGCAAACAGGTCCACACCAAGACACATCATAGTTAAAATGGCAAAGGTTAAAGACAAAGACAGAATCCTAAAAGCAGCAAGAGAAAGACAGCAGGTTACAAACAAAATAACTCCTATTAGACTAACAGCTGACTTTTCTACACAAACTCTGCAGGCCAGAAGGGAGTGGCAGGAAATATTCAGAGTGACACAGAGTAAAGGCCTACAACCAAGATTGCTCTACACAGCACGGCTATCACTTAAAATTGAAGGACACATAATGAGCTTCTCAGAAAAGAATAAGCTTAAGGAATTCATTACCACCAAGCCGGCATTGCAGGAAATGCTAAAAGGGCTTTTTTTAAACAAAAGAAAGGGGAAAACAAGCTAACCCAGGTAGATCAGAAATACAAATAACAAAATGGCAATAAATATGCACTTATCAATAATCACTTTAAATGTGAATGGATTAAATGCTCCAATCAAAAGACATACAGTGGCTGGGTGGACAAGAAAACAGGACCCATGCATATGCTGTTTACAAGAGAAACATCTCAGATCAAACAACACACACAGATTGAAAGTAAAGGGATTGAATAAGATATTTCACGCAAATGGAAATGAGAAAAAAGCGGGAGTAGCAATAATTATATCAGACAAAATAGACTTTAAAATGAAAACTACAATAAAAGACAAAGAAGGACATGACATAATAATACAAGGATTGATTCAACAAGAGGACATAACCCTAGTAAACATCTATGCACCCAACATAGGAGCTCCTAAATATATAAAACAGATTTTCACAGACATAAGACAGAGATCAACAGAAACACTATCATAGTATGGGACTCCAACACCCTGTTGTCACCAATGGACAGAGCCTCCAGACAGAAAATCAACAGAGAAATAGTGGCCTTAAATGACACTTTAAACCAGCTGGATTTAACTGATATTTTTAGAGCATTTCACCCCAAAGCAGCAGAATATACATTCTTCTCAAGTGCACATGGGACATTTTCCAAGATAGACCACATGTTAGGATACAAAACCAGTCTCAATAAATTTAAAAAGATTGAAATCATATCAAGCGTCTTCTCTGACCACAATGCTATAAAACTAGAAATCAATTATAAAAAGAAACATGGAAAGCACACAAATACATGGAGACTGAATAAAATGCTACTGAATAGCGAGTGGGTCAAAACTGAGATCAAGGAAGAAATCAAAAGCTATCTCAAGACAAATGACAATGAAAACACAACTCTAACTTTATGGGATGCAGCGAAAGCAGTCCTAAGAGGAAAATACATAGCAATGCAGGCCTATCTAAAGAAAAAAGAACAATCTCATATCAACAGACTATCTTTACACCTAAGGGAACTGGAGAAAGAACAGGAAAACAAGCCCAATGGCAGCACAAGGAAGGAAATAATAAAGACCAGAGAAGAAGTAAATGAAAGAGAGACTAAAAAAACAATACAAAAGATCAACAAAACCAAGAGCTGGTTTTTTGAAAAGATAAACAAAATCAACAAACTTTCAGCCAGACTCACCAAGAAAATGAGAGAGACGACCCAAATTAGTAAAATCAGAAATGAAAGAGGGGAAGTGACAACAGATGCCACAGAAATACAGGAAATTGTAAGAAAATACTACGAGCAGCTATATGCCAACAAATTTGACAATCTGGAATAAATGGATAAATTTCTAGAAACATACAATCTACCAAGTCTGTACCAAGAAGAAACAGAAACTCTGAACAGACTGACTACTACCAAATAAATTAAGTCAGTAATCAACAAACTTCCAACAAACAAAAGTCCTGGACCAGATGGCTTCACAGGCAAATTTTACAAAACATTCAAAAAAGAATTAATACCTATTCTCCTCAAACTATTCCAAAAAATACAGAAGGAGGGAAGGCACCCAAGCACATTTTATGAAGCCACTATTCCTCTGATCCCCAAATCAGACAAAGATATTACCAAAAAAAGAAAACTACAGGCCGATATCCCTAATGAACATAGATGCAAAAATCCTCAACAAAATACTAGGAAACCAAATTCAGCGTCACATTAAAAAAAACATACACCACAATCAAGTGGGATTCATTCCTGGTATGCAAGGTTGCATCAATGTCTGCAAATCAATTAATGTAATACATCACATTAACAAAATGAAAAATAAAAATTATATGATCATATCAATAGATGCAGAAAAAGCATTTGACAAAATCCAGCATCCAGTTATGATAAAAACTCTCAGCAAAGGGGGAATAGTGGGATCATATCTCAACATAATAAAGGCCATATATGATAAGCCCACAGCAAACATCACACTCAATGGGGAAAGGCTAAAAGCTTTCCCCTTAAAATCAGGAACAAGACAAGGCTGCCCACTTTCACCACTTCTATTCA
>NW_017731631.1:505732-511586 GCF_001890085.2 Hipposideros armiger
CTGCTCAGCTCGGGCTGGACTCGAACCGCTGTTGCTCAGAGCTCAAACTCTTGAGCGAGCTCTTAACCAACTGAGCCACTCGGCCGGCCCTTGTTCTATTTTATTATTAGTTGTTGTTAATCTCTTACTGTGCCTAATTTATACATTAAACTTTATCATAGGTATGTATATATAGGAAAAAACATAGTATATATAGGGTTCAGTACTATCCACAGTTTCAGGCATCCAATGGGGGACTTGGAAGGTACCTCCCACAGATAAGGGGGTACTACTCTGATGTCAAATTGTCCCAGTACCATTTGTTTAAAAGACTATTTTTCCCCCATTGTGTTTCCTTTGCATTTTTGTCAAAAATCAACTGACCATACATATGTGGGTTTCCTTATGGACTCTCTATTGATCTATATGTCTAGCCCAATGCCAATACCACACTGCTTTGTTTACTGTATTTATAGAAAGTCTTGAAATCAAATAGCATATGTCCCCCAAATTCTTTTTTTTTTAATTGTATTGGGGAATTGGGGAAGGGGAACAGTGTTGGAGAATTGGGGAAGGGGAACAGCCAAGTTGTTGTCCTTCAATCTTAGTTGTGGAGTGCACAGCTAGCTCAGCTCCAAGTCCAGTCACCATCTGGCTGCCCATCAGCAGCTCACGGCCGCTCAGCTCAAGGTACCATGTTCAGTTTTAGTTGCAGGGGGGCACAGCCCACCATCCCATGTGGGAGTCCAACCGGCAACCTTGTTTTTAAGAGCACGTGCTCTCACCAGCTGAGCCATCTTGCCACCTATTGGCAGCTCAGTGGCAGCTCAGCTTGGGCGCAGCTCACTGGCCTATGTGGGAATCGAACCGGTGATCCTGTTTCTCAGAGCTTGTGCTCTTAACCAACTGAGCCCCTCGGCCGGCCCCCAAATTTTTGTCCTTTTAAAAAGTTGTTTGGGTTTGTAAATGTCCTTTGCTTTTCTATAGAAATTTTAAAATCAACTTGTCAATTTCTACAAAGAAGCCTGCAGGGATTTTGATTGAGATTGTGTTGAATCTATAGACCAATTTGAGTAGAATTGACATCTTAATCCTATTGAGTCTTCTGATCCATGAACATGGTATGACTCTCCATTTATTTAGGTCTTCTTTATTTCATCAGTGTTTTGCAATTTTTAACATACAAATCTTCCACATATTTTACTAGATATATTTCTAAGTATTTCATTCTTATTGTGCTATTGTAAATGATACTATTTGCTACGTTTCAATGTCCAATTCATGTACAATTGGTTTTGTATATTGACCTTGTGTCCTACGACTTTGCTAAATTCACTTATTTGTTCTAGCAGCTTTTTGGTACACTCTTGGATTCTCTAAGTAGGTGATCATGATGCGTGTGAATAAAAACAGATTTCTTTCTTTCTTTTCAATCTTTGTGTCTTTCATTTCATTTTCCTTGCTTAATTGCCCTGGCTAAAATGTCCAGTACCATGTTAAATAGGAGCGGCAAGAGAACATATTCTTGTCTTGTTTCTGATCTTCAGAGGAAAGCCTTCAATCTTTTACTATTTGGTGTGATGTTAGGTGTGAAGATAGATGCACATGATTGGGTTTAGGATATTTTCTTCTATTCCTAGTTTCCTGAAAATTTTTATCATGAATGGATCTTCATTTTGTCAAATATCTTTCTGCCTAAATTAAGATGACCATATGGTTTTCATTTTTCATTCTCTCAATATGGTAAATGACACTGATTGATTTTTTTAAAGATTATATTGGGGAGTTGGAGGAGGGGAACAGTGTTGGGTAATTGGGGAAGGGGAACAGACAAGTTGCTAATAGGGATGAATAGGTAGAGCACAAAGGATTTTTAGGGCAGCAAAACTACTCTGTGTACTATTAAGAAAGGTTAGTATAACATCAGGCAGTCAGAAATTCCCTGGTAGGCTGAACAAAAGATAAAACACTAGCCATTTCTTACACTAGCCATTTTTTTCAAAATTATAGAGTAACTCCCTCATACTGGAACAGAGACATCAATTATGCCCCAGAGCAACAAAGCCATTTTGGAGGACATTACAAAAGGCCTCCACAAGGCTGAACAACAGAACAAATCTGATAAACAACTTAATAACAGGCACGCATATTTCAGCATTCCCCCTTCCAGGCAGAAAAAAAGTATAAAACTCAAGCCTTTTACCCTAACTAGTGGGAATCTCATTTTCCGGGTACCCCCTCCCACTCGAGAGCTGTAACCTTTCTCTTGCTTTAATAAAACTATCCTCTGCTACAAACTCTACCTCTCTGGTTTGTGTCTCCATTCTTCAGCTTCGCGAGACCACGACCGCGGCACAAAAAATATCCTACATCACTATAATGGTGGATACACATCATTACACATTTGTCCAAACCCATAGAATGTAGAACACCAACAGTGAATCCTAAGGTAAACTATGGACTTTTGGTGATGATGTGTAAATGTAGGTAGGTTCATTGATTGTAACAAATGCACTACTCTGGTGGGGAATGTCGATAACGGGGAGGCCAAAGTATATGGAAAATTTCTATACCTTCTTCTTAATTTCATTGTAAACCTCAAACTCCTCTAAAAAATAAAGTCTCTTAAAAACAAACAAATCAAGAACCACTGGCCTGGATAAATATTTCTAGTTGTAATATTTCATGATTCTGTTGGGGATGGAGAAACTTACCCGTCAAGGGTCTTTCAGCAAGTCTAATAATTAAATCTACATTACACAAATTAGATTGACAAGAGAAAAGGACCAAATTTAATTACATGTGGAGGTATAGGAACCCCACATACATGAATCACAGATCCCACATCCATGACAGGCTCAGAGACAGAAAAGAAAAAGGCGGTATATATGGCATTCTGAGCTAAGGATGAGGTAAGGCAACTTGGGGCTTCAGAAGGGAGGAAGGTTGTTTGCAGGATGATAAGCAGAGCAGATGGTCAATAATTAGAAGTTTTTGTTGCGGGGAACCCAGACAAAGAGACAGGACACCAAGGCGTGGTAAGCAACTTTTATTAATGCCGGCACTGACTCGGCGGATTCACATCCAGAGGGTGAACCCCGACCTGGGCGGGACTCGGGGCTATAAACCCTGAGGTTTCTGGGTTAGCAGCGAAGATTCCTTATTAAGACATGTGGCCTTGTACCAGTTCCTGACTGGCTCCCGGGTGAGGTAGGAATTTGGAAATATCATACGCGGAAGTCTTGCTGACCAGGAATGTCTTTATCTGAAGCCCACACAAAATCCTTAGTGACCACATGGTCTGGGAAGGCCTTTGTCTAGGGCCCACTGCCACATTCCCCCCTTTGATGCTCAAACCCATATGTGGGTTAGAGACCATCATCTCCTTCGACAGGCTGCTGGCCTAGGGGTTCTACCCCAATAGCACTGGGCCGGCATGTATGTGTAGGAGACAAAGGCTACCTGAGATGTTGTTCCCAGCCAAAAGGACTGGAAGCATGATTTAGGGTATGAGTGAGTGATACCATTCCCAACTGGGAAGAAAAGGGTGAGGGTAAGGATTAAAGTCCTTGGGATAAGCATCTTGCAAGGAAGAATTCCTCAAGCTTCAGCACATGTAGATTGGTCAGCTTCTGGTATGACCAAAGGAGGGCTGGTGATATCCTCCTAAGGACTGGTAACATCGCTGGCTCTCTTCCTCTGGAGAGTGATCTTGAGGGGCTCAGAGCGGTCAGAGGTGCAGTTCCAGCTAGCAGCTGCAGGTTTCAATCTGCTGTGGTGTATCCATGGANACACACATATATATATAGTCATGGGACGTGGAGTATAGGGTGGGAGTGGAGTCAAGGGAATTGTAATAGATATGTATGATATTGGGGGGAAGTGGGGTGGTGGATTGGGGGAGGGGGGTTGTCACCTCGAGGGGTAAAAAGTATAACTATTGCACTGTGTTGTACAGCTGAAACTACTTATATAAAATGTGTATTTCACAATAAAAATAATAATTAAAAAATACATATATCTAACTTTATTTTTAAAACACCTGCCAAATTGTTTCCAAAGTGACTGTACCATTTTGACTACCCACCAGCAGTGCGTAAAAGTTCTCATTCATAATTGCACAAAGTCAACATTTTTAAATTTAGTGATTCTACAATAATAGATGTGTATTTTATCTCATTGTAGTTTGACTTTGCATTTTCCTAATGACTGATGATGTTGAATGTCCTTTCTTGTGCTTAATTGCCACCCTGTATCTCTTATTTGGTGAACTGTCTATTCCAATCTTTTGCCCATTTTAAAATTGGGTTGTTTGTTTTCTTATGATTTAGTGCTTTTTCTTTAAAAAAAATTTTTATGTATTAAATTTATTGGGGGTGATAATGAGTTCATTATATAGTCTGAATACATGACCCTTATCAGATACATGTTTTGCAAATATTTCCTTCCAGTCTGTGGTTCACGTTTTATTTCTAAGCCTATTCCTTTCAAAGAGCAGAAGTTCATAATTTTGATGAATCTTAATTAATTAATTTTTTTCTTTTATTGTTCATTTTTCTTTGGTCATACCTAAGAAATCTTTGCCATTTAACCAGAGGTCACAAAGAGATTTTTATTATGTTATAGTCTTGAAGGTTTATAGTTTCAGCTTTTATATTTATGTCTATGATTCATTTTGAGTTAATTTTTGTATATTGCACAAGGTAAGGGTTAAGATTCATTTTTTTTGCAGTAGTCCCTCCTTATCAGCTGTTTGTCTTTTCATGATTGCAGTTAGTTGCAGTCAACCATGGTCTGAAAATATTAAATGGAAAATTTCAGAAATAATTCATAACTTTTAAATGGCGCACTGCTCTCAGTAGTGTGAGAAAATCGCAAGCTGTTCTGCTCTGTCCTACCCAGATCATGAAGCATCCCTGTGTCCAGTGCATGCATGCCATATATGCTCCCTGCCTGTTAGTCACTCAGTAGCTGTCTTGGTCATCAGATCAGCTGTGTTCGTATCACAGTGCTTGTGTACAAGTAACCCTTATTTTACTTAATAATGGCCCCAAAACATGAAAGTAGTGATGCCAGCAATTCAGATATGCCAATGAGAAGCTACTAAGTGCTTCCTTTAAGAGAAAGGTGAAAGTTCTCAATAAGGCAACCAACAAATCTATATGCTGAGGTTGCTAAGATCTATGATAAGAATGAGTCTTATGAAATTTTGAAGAAAGAAAAATAAATTCATGCTAGTTTTGCTGTTGTACCTCAAACTGCGAAAGTTATGGCCACAGTGTGTGATAAGTGTTGAGGTAAGGTAAAAAAGGCATTAAATTTGTGGGTGGAAGACATTAACAGGAAATGTGTTTTGATTAACAGCAATGCATTGTACCAGAAAGCACTGACCTTATACGAAGACTTCAGCAAGGGATTCCCTGAAACGAGTGACACCAAGGGATTCCCTGAAATGAGTGACACCAAGGTATTTACTGCAAGTTAAGGTATGGCTACACAGATTTAGGAGTAGGCTTGGACTGAAAAATATAAAACTTGAGGGCCGGCCGAGTGGCTCAGTTGGTTAAGAGCTCGCTCAAGAGTGCGAGCTCTGAGCAACAGCAGTTCGAGTCCCAGCCCAAGCTGAGCTGCCACTGGGCTGCCAACAGGTGGCAGGATGGCTCAGCTATAAAAAAAAGAGCCAACTGAAACTTACTAGAGGGATAGAGAAACCATATTTACATAACTTTCATTATAGTATACTATAATTGTTCTATTTTATTTTATTTTATTTTATTTTTTTATTTTTTTTTTTTAGCTGAGCCATCCTGCTACCTGTTGGCAGCTCAGCGGCTGCTCAGCTCGGGCTGGACTCGAACCGCTGTTGCTCAGAGCT
>NW_017731631.1:515376-525551 GCF_001890085.2 Hipposideros armiger
AAAATGACAGTAAAGGGGCCCCTCCACAGGGGTTTTAAGGGCTGGAGGTTCCATTCCTTAACCCAAACTGAATCCCTGGGCTTAAAGGGCTGAACGTCAGTTGTTAGGCTGATGGGGAGCCTCCCCTCTACCCATTGGTTGAGGTTCTATAGGGTAGACCCTAATGCCTCAAGCTGTTGTCTTAAGGTTAGGTCTCCTATTTCTTTAAGGTCTCCTTGGAGACCTCTAATATGTGGAGGTAGCCTTCCATACATGACCTCATAAGGGGAAAGGCCCATCTTCTTGGTAGGAGCTGAGCATATCCTCAGGAGCGCTATTGGAAGGGCTTTGTCCCAATGGAGGTGTGTCTCTTGGCACAGTTTCTTCAGGTGGGACTTGAGGGTCCGATTCATGCGTTCTACTTGTCCTGAGCTCTGTGAGCGGTAGGCAGTATGTAGCTTCCAAGTGATGCAGAGGAGCTTGGCTAGGAGCTGGATTACTTCGGCTATAAAGGTGGGACCGTTGTCAGAGCCTATTGAGAGTGGCAGCCCAAAGCAAGAGATTATTTCCTGTAGCAATAGCCCAGCGACTTCCCGTGCCTTTTCTGTCCGGGTGGGGAAGGCTTCTACCCACCCCAAGTAGGTGGATACAAATACTAAGAGATATCTAAGACCCCTGGAGTGTGGCATCTCAGTGAAATCTATTGTGAGGTCTTCAAATGGGGCACTGCCAGTATGTTGGACTCCTGGGGGTAGGACCGGTCTTTGACGTGGGTTGCGAGCACAAACAAGGCATTGTTCACAGACTATTCGTGAGATACTGGAGAGTCGGGGTACATAGAAGTACCTATTGAGGGTCGATTCCAGGGCATTCCGACCAAAGTGGGTCCTTTGGTGAAACTGTTTGACAAAAGTCGGGGCTAGAGTTTCTGGTATGACAATGCGGCCATCTCGAAATTTCCAACATCCGTTATGAAGACGGCTTCCCCCTTCAGTCTTGAACTAGGCCACTTCTTGGTGGGAATATTTGGGATCCCATTTAGCTAAAGGGCTGGGAAAGAGGGAGACCATTAATGTTGAAGGTTCGAGGGTTTCTTCGGTTGCAGCTAACTTGACTACTTGGTCCGTCTTGCGATTGCCCTGGGCTGCGATGGTGTCGCCCTTTTGGTGGCCCCTGCAATGTATGACTGCCACCCTTTTGGGTGCCCATACTGCTTCTAGGAGATCTAGAATCTCTCGTCCATATTTAATTTCCTTCCCTCCTGAATTGATTAATCCCTTTTCTTTGTATAAAGCCCCATGAACATGGAGGGTAGTGAAGGCATACTTAGAGTCGGTATAAATATTGGCTCTTACCCCAGCTGCCAGCTGAAGGGCCCGAGTCAGGGAGACGAGCTCCGCCTTTTGTGCCAAGGTCCCCTGTGGGAGGGGTTTTGCTTCAATGATAGTGTGTAGAGATACTACAGCATATCCAGCCAACCGTCTATTTCCCTGGATGTAGCTGCTACCATCAGTGTAGTATTCTACATCGGGGTCCGTAAGAGGTTGGTCAGTCAGGTCCGGCCTACTGGAGAACACTTCATCCATGACTTCGATGCAGTCATGGTCCAGGGGCCCAGGCCCTACAGGCAGTAAAGTGGCTGGGTTCAAGGTCTGTACCACCTCAAGGCGGACTCGTGGGTTTTCACATAATAGCCCTTGGTACTTGGTAGTCCTGGAGTTGGTAAGCCAATAATATCCCTTATGATCCAATAGGGCTCGAACTGAGTGTGGAGCCAGGACAGTTAATTCCTGACCCAGGGTCAGCTTGTCAGCTTCAGACATGAGCAGAACCGTTGCTGCGAGTGCCCTCAGGCAAGGCGGCCATCCTAATGCCACGGAGTCAAGTTGTTTTGAGAGACAGGCTACAGGCCGGTGCCAATCCCCTAGCAGTTGGGTAAGGACCTCCACTGCCATTCCCATGCGTTCATGTACATAGAGGAAGAAAGGCTTGGTGATGTCTGGGAGTCCTAGGCCAGGGGCATGAATGAGAGCCCGTTTAAGCTCATTATAAGCTTTCTGTGTGGAGACTCCCATAGAAAAGGTTCACGTTCACCCCCCTTTGTGGCTTCATAAAGGGGTTTGGCCATAGTAGAGAAGTTGGGGATCCAGATCCTACAGAAGCCTGCTGCCCCTAAGAATTCGCGAACCTGTTTCCGAGTAGTGGGGACAGGGATGGTACGTACCGCCTGCTTCCTTTCTGGGCCGAGCTGGCGTTGTCCTTGTAACAGGTGGAAACCAAGGTATTTGACCCTGTCTTGGCATAGCTGAGCCTTTTTCTTGGAGACCTTGTAGCTTGCTTTCCACAAAAGTTTAAGGATGTGATATGAACCCTGCATGCAGTCATCGTAGCTCTTCCCAGCTGGTAAGAGGTCGTCTACATATTGGAGCAGTACACAACCGGTTTGGCTGGCTGGAAAGGGCTTTAGGTCCAAAGCCAAGGCGGCCCTGAAAATGGTTGGGGAGTTCTTGAAGCCCTGTGGTAGCCTTGTCCATGTTAGCTGGCCTGTGTCCCCATTTTCAGGGTTTTCTCATTGGAAGGCAAAGAGTGGCTGGCTGTGGGGCCAGACGAATACAGAAGAAGGTGCCCTTGAGGTCCAGGCAGGTGAAGTGGTTTGCTTCAGCTGGAATGAGGCCCAGAAGAGTATATGGTTTGGGGACAACTGGGTGTAAAGTAACCGTTGCTTGGTTTACTGCTCTCAGGTCCTATACTGGACTGTAGTCCTCCGTTCCCGGCTTTTGGACTGGAAGCCGAGGTGTGTTCCAAGGTGACTGACAGGGATGAAGAATCCCATATTTTAGGAGTCTGTCCAAATATTTTTGGATGCCAACTCGTGCGTTGTGGGGAATGTAATATTGCTTGTGACATAATGGCTCTATCCCAGGTTTAAGCTCTACAACTACTGGGTCCGCATGTTGTACCAGGCCAGGTGGGTTGTCTTCTGCCCAAACAATCAGTATTGAGAAAGGGAGTTCAGGTCCCTCTTGGACCTCTTCTACAAGACCAAATAGTCGCCATTCTTCCTCCCAAGGTATGGTGAGGGACATAATCTCAGCCCCTGATTTGCCCAATGTTACCTCAGCATTGCCACTGTGGTTAAAGGTGATTTGAGCCTGGAGCTTTCCTAGTAGATCTCTCCCCAATAATGCTACAGGGCAGTCTGGCAGGTAGAGGAACTGATGAGTAATATCTCGGCCTCCCA
Organism: Hipposideros armiger; assembly: GCF_001890085.2. NCBI lineage: Eukaryota > Metazoa > Chordata > Mammalia > Chiroptera > Hipposideridae > Hipposideros > Hipposideros armiger. Next base: position 518,597 of record NW_017731631.1, read on the forward strand.
GGGTGCATTGTCGAGGTTGTAAAAAGGGCCGGCGGACTCATCCTCCCATGGCACCCGTGATGGTGACCTGCTTTTGGGAGAGGAGGCATATAGGTTGTATTACTACACAGTGTTCAGCACCTGTGTCAACCATAAAGTCAATGGGTTGGCCCCCAATTAACATTCGGACCGTAGGCTCCTGGGGGCCTAGCTGGATGGAACCCGGTCAAACCTACTCTTCCCCATATTATTCCATGCCAGCAAGTCCGATGAAGTCATCTCCAGAAGGGCCTGTCATCTGTTGGGGCAGCTGGTAACAGCCGTGAGTGACTCGACCCCGCCTTCGGGGACTCGGACCTGTTGGCATCCTCTCCAACAGCTGAGGACATTCATTTTTCCAGTGGCCACGTTGGTGGCAGTAAGCACATTGGTCGTGTCCCAGCCTTGGCCTCCCTGAGTGTAGCCCCCCTTGACGTCGTCCTAGCTGAGGCAGTCCCAGGTTTGGGATGGCATTTTGTCCTGGGGTCACAGCCCTTTCAACAAGCGCAGCAGCCAGCAAGTCCACCTTTTTCTTCATCTTCTGATCCGCCTCCCGATGAGCCTCCTCGTCATGATTGACATGGACTTTTGTTGCCACTTCGAGGAGCTGGCTGATATTCATGCCAGCAAATCCATCCAGTTTCTGAAGTTTCCGCTGGATGTCACCCTGGGAGTGCCCGACGAATGCAGCATTGACCATCCACTGATTCTCAACAGTCTCAGGGTAAAGGGGAGTGTAGAGTTGAAATGTCTCACAGAGTTTTTCATAAAATTGGCTTGGGCTCTCCTCTGGCCCCTGGAGGACTTCAGAGATCTTATTCATATTGATGCTTTTTTTGCTACCATCGTTTAAGCCTCCTATAAGGGCTTCTTGATACCGTTCCAGCATCTGGAAGTCCCGGTCATTATTGGGGTCCCACTGTGGGTCCTCCTCAGGGAAATGATTCTGGGCATACACTTGAATGTTTAAGGTCCCGAGTGGGACATGTTCCTCTAGCCATTTTATAGCTCCCTGGGTGACTCGCCAGCGTTCCTCAGTGTTGAAGAGAGTTAGGAGGAGCTGTCGACAATCAGCCCAGGTGGGCCAAGGTGTTTGAATGATTAACTGAAGGAGGTCAGTAAAAGCCTGTGGTTTCTCTGTAAATGATGGGGTATGATTTTTCCAATTTAAGAGATCAGTGGTTGAGAAGGGCTGGTATACAAAAATGCGGTGGCCTCCCTGTATCTGGCCATCCTGATCACAGTAGACGGGGCCTCTGGTTTCCCATAGGGGGAGCTGGAGAGCGCCAGTCTCAGGGCCCTTGATCTGCAGCCGCTTATCTGTGGACCCATAGGGGGTCAAGACTGGCGGTGGAGGCGTGGCAAAAAAACTCTGGGAAGGGCGTATTGGGCGGAGGAATTGGAGACAGAGAGGGCGGTACTGGAGTCAAGGCTGGCGTGGTGGGCAGAGGAGGTGGAGCCAGCGAGGGCGGTACTAGGGGCTGTGAAATGGGTGGGTAAATTGGCAAATAAGGAGGCGGGAGTTCCTCCACATCTGAAGACAGGACAGGCTTTTGTCCTCCTGTTTTTTTCCTTAGGTGGCTTCCATGAGGGGATTATAGCTCGTGCCAAAATAATTTTGCTCTGGTTTTCCAAACAGGACTTCAACCAAGGGGGTCAGGTACTTGCAATAGCCTCCCATGAGTCAATGTAAGGGAACTGATCGGGGTGACCGGGGCTGCCGGTAACAACTAGGTAAACTTTCCTAATGAGGTCTCTGTCTAAGTTTCCCTCTGCTGGCCATTCAACACCAAATGATGGCCAATCAATCTCACAGAAGGTACGGAGCTTTTGGGGGCTCATCTCAATGCCATAATTCCCTGAGAATCCCTTCTTAAAAATTTTTTAACATACACCCTAACGGATTCTGAGTACTCTGTCGCCCACCCATGGCAACCACCCAAAATTGGCACGACACACACTCAGAGATTCACTTCATCTGTCTCCGGCAGAGATTCTCAGATGCCTCTTAGCATTGGTGGGTCGATACAAACCCTTGACTTGAATCACCAAACCATATGAGACAATTTAGCAATACCACCCTAAGCCATATTAGGTGCACCATGGACCTGCGGATCGGGACTCCACGCTCGGTTCTCATGCAGACTGCATCTCATTCACACAGACTCAAACACATTCATTCTCCACCCACCACCCTGTTCCTAGGAGTTATGGTTTCTCTCAGAAACTGAGATACTCAGGTGACTCCGGGAGGTGATCAGTCTCCCCTTCTGTCTGCTGATGGACAGGCTTCCAAGTGACTCGGGTCCTTACCTGCCTGGTCGGGTGGCACTCCAAAGTTGGTTCCCATAGCCCTCAGGGCTCCTTTGTACTCCCGGGTCGGTCCACCGTGGCCAGCAGGGGAGACATCCCCACTGACGGACAAGAGTCCACTGGTGCCGAGTAGAGTGGCGTCCCCTCTTGTCCAGAGGAGCTGGGCTCCGGGGACAAGGGAGGCAAAAATGTCACCATCTCCATCTCCCGAGCAAGACCCCAATTATGTTGCAGGGAACCCAAACAAAGAGACAGAACACCAAGGCGTGGGAAGCAACTTTTATTAATGCCAGCACTGACTCAGTGGATTCACATCCAGAGTCTGAGCCCCGACCCGGGCGGGACTCAGGGATATATACCCTGAGGTTTCCGGGTTAGCAGCTAAGATTCCTTATGAGGACATGCGGCCTTGTGCCAGTTCTTGACTGGCTCCTGGGTGAGGTAGGAATTTGGAACTATCAAACGCTGAAGTCTTGCTGACCATACAGTCCAGGAATGTCTTTGTCTGAAGCCCGTGCAAAATCCTTAGTGACCACATGGTCTGGGAAGGCCTTTGTCTAGGGCCCACTGCCACATTTTCCCTGCTGTAAATATTATTTCTTGTGATAGTGATGCAGGATATTTCATGGTCTCATGGAACCGAAGAATGGAGATACGGACCAGAGAGGCCAAGTTTCAGAAAAGGAGTTTATTAGAAGTAAAAATACATTTCAAAGAAGCATAAGTGGGCCCAAGCAGTAGAGAATGGCTCAAGGGCCATTATTAAAAAAGAAAGTACACTCCAATGAGTTTGAAACAGGCAGAGCAAAGGAAGTTCAAAAGGCGTTGACTGGACAGGACTTGGAGTATTTATCTCTTCTTCCTCTATAATGGGCTGTTTCTCTCAGGGTGTGGGACCACCTGCTTGATCTCATCGCTTTAGAAAAGGAGTTTATTAGAAGAAAAGAGAAGTTTTGGGTGGAGAGGGGAGGTCTTTTGGGCGGTGCATTCTGTGGGACGTGCAGGAATGCAGAGACCCAATGCCTGCCTCTAACTGCCTGCCTTGTTTTTCCCTTGAGAGACATGGCCCCCATAAAATCTCTATGGGAAATTGAGGGATAGGAGGTCTTTTCTTCTGTATCTGCTTCCTGCTGGGCAGGGGTAAAGAGCTGTCTCTGCCTATTGGGGGATTCACAGAACTATCACCCTATCTGATCTCAGCTAAAAGGACAGGGTCTCGAGATCCGCCTGGAAGACTGTGTTGGCTTCTTTGGTGGAACGGGCAATCTTGCTGGGGTACCCTCTGTATCCCTAAGGCCCCTAAATGTGGAAAAATATATTATAATTAATACATTTCTTAAAGAGCAGAGCTCAAAGCTATTGATGTAGGGTGGTTATGGGTTTGGAAAACCATTAGGCTTTAATGTTTACAATCAACAAGTATACTGGCCTGGGGAAATGTTAAAACCTATTTAGTCTCTGGGATGGAATTATCCAAGAGTTAGGTCTGCAATGGCTCGGTTCGGAATGTTGGGAAGTCACAGGGTTTAAGTAGTTACCTAAAGCCATGGTGGGTGAGAGGCATTCTGTGATTCAGTCTAGGGGTAATCTTTAGTCTAGGTTTCAGAAACTGATTAGAAGAGTAATCAAAGCCAGGGTCCAAGAAACTAGGGAAGAGGAGATTTAAAAGTTTTCCAGTGGGGTGGGGTGGGTGGGCTACTGGCTTGGCCTGTATCAATAACTCTTATTATAAGCAAGACCCCTAATTTAAATTTTTAAAGGGAGAGGTAAAAATTTTTCTTGAGTCTGTAGGGTCTCAGTTGCCTTCAGCTCAAAACACTCTGCATAACACAGAGTCACATGTTGGGCTAACTCGTTCTGAACTCGTATAATTCACTAAACTCCATTTTTTGTTCACAGGGTCTGCTTTAAAAAGAGCCAGAGTATTTGCTATTTCAAACAACTCCAATTCCAGATAAATATGGCAAATTGAGCACATGCACTTAGCTCCTTCCTGAGACTCTATAAAAAAAGACTGTAAAGGAATTAAAAGGCCAAAATACTAGGAAAACCAAGAAAACAGGAGGATAGGTGACAACACGTAAGACAGCACACCCCCACCCACTCTCCACAAAGTATGAAAACTAGAAAATGAATAAACAAGTAGTAACTGACTTAGCGGACTAGAGACAGCTGAAACCTAAGCTGTTTGTAGTGTAAACCATAAAAGGCTCAGGAACTGAAGGTACCTGGTATCTCTAAAAGTGAGAGTTTTGGTATGGAGTTGAAATCAGGATGATTGGACATTTTTTAAGGAGGAGTTAGTCCTCAGATCCCTTCCTCCATCCCAGCTAAAGATGGGACATTTAAACCAAGTACAGCTGAGGGCTGTGGGTTCAGAATGAGCCACCCTAGGATGTGCCTCAGTGGTATGCAGATTACTTTGAGATAAAAGCAACTTTAGCTTCAGGCTCAACAGAAATTTCTGCCCTTCCCTTTAACTTCATAGAAGAATCTAAATTAGGGGCCTTTCCCATAATAACAGATTATCAGAAATCTTTCTCTTGTGGCAGAGGGCACTAGACAAAGGCTTTCCCGGACTACATGGCCACCAAGACTTCCGCGTTTAACATTTCCTAATTCCTACCTCACCCGGGAGCCAGTCAGAAACTAACACAATGCCACATGCCCTAATAAAGAAGCCTAGCTGCTAACCGGGAGACCTAGCTCCGAGTCTTTTCCGGATCAGGGCTCAGCCTCTGGATGTGAATCCGCTGAACCAGTGACGGCATCAATAAACATTGCTTCCTGCCCTGAGCCTTGGTGTCTCGTCTCTCTGTCCGAGTATCCCGCAACACTTTGACCTATCTATAGGTCAGGGCACACTTCTGTTTACAAAATGCGTATTTCTTTTTTTTTTAAGATTTTCTTGGGGAACTAGGGGAGGGAACAGCATTGGGGAATCAAGGACAGGGAACAGACAAGTTGCTGTCTTTTTGTTCTTCAGTCTAGTTGTGGAGGACGTAGCTTCACTGGCCCATGTTGGTATTGTGATCATTGCGCTCTTCCTGGCTGAGGCAGATCTGATGCCAGCCAATTGGATGGCCGCTCACAGTGGCTCACGGCAGCTCACGCCAGCTGACTACCGCTTATGCTGGCTGCCAGCCACTCACAGTAGCTCACGGCAGCCCACTGCAGCAGGGGCTGCAGCCTATGCCATCGCTCGCGACTCACAGAAGGCCAATTCCAGGTCAAGCTGTTGTTCACCACCTTAACTTTAGAGGGCAGCATCACTGGCCCATGTGGAATCCGAACCAGCGGCCCTACTGCTCAGAGCTTTTGTTCCCAAGCCAACTCTTAACCAATAAGCCATTCGGCCGGCCTAAAATGGCTATATCTTATCTTCCTACAATAACTCTTTGAAGCCCCCAAGGTGCACTACCTCATTCCTAGCTCAGAATGTCTTATATATCTCTGAACCTCTGTGCATGTGGGGTCTCTGACTCTCTCATGCGTATGTATTAAATTTGGTTATTTTATCTTGCTAATCTGTCTCATGACTATTTGATCATTAGACAAGCCAGAAGAACCTTGAGGGTAGAGAAAAGTCTGTTCTTCTCCCACAGAGCACACTGAGATGCCATGCTGAAAATGAGATTAAGTTAAAGTCTGCATTTGGTATATTGAGACCTCTAGTCCTCTTCCTTGGCTCAGTTCCCAAAATACTGACAGCCAGGTTTATACACTCCAGGCAAGAGATTAGAATATTCTGCTCTGGGAAACTGACTGAATCCAGAGAAATATAACAGATGATACTGGAGAAGTATGCAAGGTGTCAAATTATGGTAGGGTCTTAGAGAGGCCATATTAGGGTTTGGGGATTTCAGCCTAAGGGCTGGAATGTCATTCAAGGGTTTTAAGTAGGAGAATAAGATCAAGTTTGCAGGGATTTGTTTGTTTATTTGTTTGTTTTTTGTTTTATTTTTTTATTGGGGAATTGGGGGACGGAAACAGACAAGTTGCTGTCTTTTTGTTCTTCAGTCTATTGGGTCGTTGAAAAGTCATGACATATTTTTCTATGTTTTTCAATGCAAAAATGTGTCATGACTTTCCCAACGACCCAATAGTTGTGGAGGGTGTCGCTTCACTGGCCCATGTTGGTATTATCTTTGTGCTCTTCACAGATAAGGCAGTTGTTAGCTGGCTATTGGACAGCCACTCACGGCAGCTCATGCCGGCTGCCAGCCATTCACAATGGTTGCCAACCACTCACGGTAGCTCATGGCAGCCCACTGCAGCAGGGGCTGCAGCCTACGCCATCGCCGGCAACTCACTGCAGCCCAGCTCCAGGTTGAGCTGTTATTCACCATCTTAGCTGTAGAGAGCAGTGTCACTGGCCCTCATATGTGGGATCCGAACCGAGGCCCTGCTGCTCAGACCTGGCATCCCAAGCCAACGCGCCGCCTGGCCAGCCCCAAGTTTGCAGGTTTGAAAGATGATTAAAATGGAGCTGGTGTGGGGCCGACCGAGTGGCACGTTGGTTAAGAGCTGGCTTGGGGGGCCGGCCGAGTGGCTCAGTTGGTTAAGAGCTCGCTCAAGAGTTTGAGCTCTGAGCAACAGCGGTTCGAGTCCAGCCCGAGCTGAG
>NW_017731631.1:526316-577480 GCF_001890085.2 Hipposideros armiger
TGGCCGGCCATCCAGAAGACGGCAACTGATCTGCCTCATCTGGGAAGAGCGCAATGATGGTGCCAACTTGGGCCAGTGAAGCAACGTCCTCCACAAAAAGACAGCAACTTGTCTGTTCCCCTTCCCCCAATTCCCCAGCACTGTTCCCATCCCCCAATTCCCCAATTCCCCAATAAAAATCTTTAAAAAAAGGAGCTAGTGTGGATGTTCAAAGACAGAGGACTCTGGGCTATGTATTGGTCAGTTTCAATCATGTTAAAAATATAATTGCTTACTTTCCCTTTCCATCTTTCCCTCCAAACTTGGAGGAGTCAGTGACAGTGAAGGGGGCTGCCACATGGAGACACATCAGTGGTATGCCTGTTGGTGACTGAAGATGTAGAGTGTTAGGAAGACAGAAGGTGCTATATAGAGGGATGTCAATAGCATGCCCACTAGCACCCAGAGACATGGGATGGTACGCGTGGTAAGAGAGGAGCTGCACAGAGATACGTTGGAGGTGTGCCTGCTGGTACCCAAACATATGGGGTGCTTAAGCAGTGCAGGCTGTCACATGGAAGCACACTGGTGTTGTGCCTGCTGATATCTAAAAATGCAGAGTGTTACTGGTAGGGTATAGAGGTGGCAAGTGGAGAATAAAGCTAGTGTTATTGGGAGACTACTCACATTAATTGAGCAAATAAGTGAGGAGTATATTGAAGATAATATTCTGACTGTTAGAGAAGATACAAAAAACATATAAAAGCGGAATAATAGACTGACCTCAAAGATTCTGAGATGAAATTGGAGGTTTTGGTATGAACCCATGCTTTTTACATATAATTAAATATAATTATAGATGTATGTGTGTGTATATATGTTTATGTATGTATATACATACATACATTTCTTAGCTCTGTCTGTAAGTGGGCCTAGAAGCAATGACAACCCATTAGCAATGAGCACACCAAGGGCCCAGATCATGGTTTCTGTATGTCACTCTCCACTAAAGGAAGTGTTCAATGAATGATGGGAACATGTCAAAAGGACACAGATACCACATTGAAAGGGGCTCCCAATGGTCAAATCTGGGACAATTTGAGCAACAAAATAAATAATGATAGCAATGCATTACAACCAATTATATAAAATAAAAATCCATGAGTCCATATTGATATAAACAAATAAATGAATAAATAAATGGGGGATGGGGCAGACTGCATTTTACAAAGATGTGTACCACAGTATATTCTATCCTACATGCTGTTTTTACAATGTGATGTTAACAATCTTCCCATTGATTGGTAAGAGCAATGTCCCCTCCCCTTGAACCTAGATAGATACTTGTGACTGCCTCAACCAACAGAGTACAGTGAAAGCAAAGCTATGTGAATTAGGCAGTTGTATCAGAAAAAGGCCGTGCACTTCCATCTTGTTCTCTTGGGATGCTTGCTATTGAATCTTAGCCACAATGCTGAGATAAAATCAAGCAGTCACATAAAGAGGCCTAATGTAGGGGTTCTGGCTGACAGCCCGAGCTGAGGTCCCAGCCAAAAGCCAGCACCAACTTGTCAGCCATGTTAGTGAGCCTCTTTGGAATTGGATCCTCCAGCCCCAGCTGATACATCACCTTGCCCAGATACAGATTCATGCGCTAGGTAAATGCTGTTTTAAGCCACTAAGTTTAAGAATAATTTGACACACAGCAATAGATAGCTGGAACAGGGGAAATCCCTTCTCTTCCTTATGGCAGAATGCCAACTAATAAATATAAAAAGATTGATGGAAATAGAAAATCACTATTTAGCCACCATGACAGTAGTGGTTGATTCAGGAGGCTATGGGTAGTAAATGGAGGATTCATGAGGAACAGAATGTTGGCATAATCTGAGAATATCTCATCACACAATACTAATTAATTACAAAGAGAAAAAAAATAATGTCCTTATAGTGGCTACACCTGCAGACGCCAAAATGACCAGGTGATCAAGGTTAACATTAACAGTGACAGGACAGGTTGGTATTGTGTGCCCTCTAATGTGATAAACTGAGCATAGCATCCTTTCTTGGGTATTCCTGTTAAGAAAACAGGGCCTGAGTCTAGTCCTGAGGAAACATATGGTTGGTCTCACAAATTGTAAAACCAATAGTTTCTAAAACTGTTGAGGACATGAAAAACTAGACAAGACTATGGAAATATTTCAGATTGTAGTGTGGCAGTGGGCCCTAAACAAAGGCTTTCCCAGACCATGTGGTCACTAAGGATCTTGCGTGGATTACAGACAAAGACATTCCTGGACTGTATAGTCAGCAAGACTTCCGCGTTTAACATTTCCGAATTCCTACCTCACCTGGGAGACAGTCAGGAACTGGCACAAGGCTGCATGTTCTTATAGGGAAGCTTAGCTGCTAACCCGGAAACCTCAGGATATATAGCCCCGAGTCCCGCCCGGGTCAGCGCTCAGCCTCTGGATGTGAATCCGCTGAGCCAGTGCCGGCATTAGTAAAGGTTGCTTCCCACGCCTTGGTGTCCTGCCTGTTTGTTTGGGTTCCCCGCAACAGTAGGAGTCCGAAGAAATATGACAACTAAATGCAACATATTTTTCTGGATGGAATCCTGGACCAGAAAGCAAAAAGAAACATTGTTGGGACAGTTGGCACAATTTTAATAAGGTCTGGAGATTGGAGGAAGAGAAAGAAAGCAAGCGAGGGCAAATGCAGTGAAATGTTAACAGTTAAGAAACTAGGTGAAAGGGATATGGAAGTTCACTTGTGGCTTTTCTGTAGGTTTGAAAATATTTCAAAATAAATTATTTTTCAAAACCACGCAATTGTTATTTTACCAAACCATTTCAGATCAAAGGCTCATTGTTTAATTTTAACCATTCAACCAGTCCTATTTTTCAGGGCAAAGAGGTAAAGACATGGTATGCAAAACCCCAAACCACAGGTATGCAAATCACATTGCCAGCCAGGCCCCAATTCATCCTAATTCATCAACATTTCTATGCCCAGTGCTGCATCAGCTCCCTCAAGTCCAACCTAGGCAGCAGGATTTTCGGACTTCACTTCCAATAACACAGGTGCTCATTGAACAAAACAGTCCCACCCTTGATGTGATGCAACAAAGAGGTAGTCCTTTGTGTTAATAGTCTTTATCCCTCATCTGTTAATCTTTAGAAAATCTGTAACATATCTCTTCAATGTCCCTCTAGTTTATTTTCTGCATTGATCTTCCTTCTCTCACCTCATTCTCATGTGCAGGAGTAAAAATAATTTTTTCTCTACACTTCTAGGTTCTTGGCTGAGACACTCTTTGAAATAAAAACACAGATTAACAGGAGAAAATTATACAAAAGTTTAATAACATGTGTACCTCCTGTATATGCAGAAGATACCCAAGAAAACTGATTAACTCCCCAAAATGGCCCAAGCCATCACCTAACATACCATCTTCAGCTAATGATAAAAGAAAAATTTTTTAAAAGAAAAAAAAAACAAAAAAAGAAATCCCCCCCAAAAAAAAAGACAAGAGAAAGATGTTGGGGGTGGGAAGAGTCAGTCATGGAAGATTATCAGGCAAAGCGCAATAAGGGTATGGTTGTTATGCAGATTTAAGTTCCTGCCATCTCCATTGATAGATTTCTAGAGATTTAGGCATCCTAGTACAGAGAGGGAGACACCATTACAAATGGAGATTTCCCATGTGTGTGTGTGTGTGTATATATATATATATATATATATATATATATATATATGTATATGTCTCTTACAAAAGGGTAACTCCACTCAGTTTTCAGAGGTGTACCTGTATGTGCTGTTTCTTAAAAATAATCAGCCTAAAATAATCCTTATGCCAAAGAGACATATTTTGGGTTGACAAATTTTGCTCCCCTTCTTTCTACTCCTCATGCCCTTATTATCAAAAGGGTAGTGTTAAGGCTTGCCCTCCTCAGTCAGCATCCTACAAGTTAGGGCCTCCCTTGTCTTCCCTCCAAAGTGTCCTGCCCCTCAAACACATAAGTTTTACAGCAGGGAGATCCAAATAATAAGCAACTATATGAAAGAAATTAAACAATATGAATAACTAAAGAATACAAATTAAACCACAATGTGGTAGTCATTAATTTTAAATTAGTACCAGACTTCATTACAACAGAATGCTAATATATATTCAGGATTATGGGAGAGGAAGAAACTTTCCTCTTCACTCAAGTTTTTTTCAGCTGGTCTAATAATCAAATAGACATGAAACAGATTAGCAAGAAAAAAATGACCAAATTTAATTACATACATATGCCTGGGAACACCACATACATGAGACAGAGACCCTGCATGTATGAGATGTTCAAAGACAGAAAGAGAAAATGAGGTATATATGAAATTCTGAATTAAGGATCACCTTGAGGTTTAGAGGGGAGGAAGGACATTGCAGGATGATAAAAACAGCAGATGTTCAGTAATTGGCAGTTGGTCCTGCCTTATATATAGGTTAAAAAAAAGTTATCTCTGATAATCGCTTATTATGGGCAAGGCCACTAATTCATAATCTTCTACGTAGTTGAGGAACAGAAGTTTCTCTTGAGCCCATAAGGCCTTGGTTACCTTTAACTTAAAACAATCTACATACCACAGAGACACATCTTGGGGTGAATCATTCTGAACACCTAAGGATCATGAAAATATGTGTGCCTCATATCATGCATTTTGATACAAGACTACTTTTAGAGCTTTAACCAGAAAGTTTATTCAAAATGTTAGTGGAGTTCAAAAGGGTCCTTGGTAAATATCACAGGAAGCAATTCCAGGATGTACCAAAATATTAATTCACACACAGCCAAGCAAGCCAAGAATTTATTAAAATAAAGGAGATAGTACAGTACACTCTCAAGATAGCATGAGAGTGGGCCGGTCAGGAAAAATGTGACTGCACCGAAGAACAAAGAAACTTATGATTATATTAGAATAAGGACATGAAATATTCAGGGGTGGCATTGCAGGAATTCCCAGGGCAGGTCCTGGCTGTTGATGACTACTCCTTCTCATTGTGAGGTGGGATTCCTTTGTAGGGGCTGTCATGGCGACACAGGGGGTAGAGATTTTTCCTTGCCTGCAATGCTAATAATGTTATAATCCATTACAATTAGCTGTAGCTGTAACTTTTCTTAAGAATGATCTCATCTCTCTTTTCTTTGTTTCCCCTCACATCTTCCTTTCTTTCCTCCCCCCTCTCTCCTTGTAGCCCTGTTCTTCCTGACTACAGTAACAAAAAGATTAAATGAATGTTATTTGTCAATGGGGAGCAGATTTTGGTACCTCAAAATGTCTCTTTGGCATAAGGATTATGTGGGGGGATAAAAGCTTTCCTCTGCCATCAAAGTTCTTCTGACTGGTTTAATAATCAAATAGACATGAGAAAGATTAGCAAGAGAAAATAACCAAATATAGTACATACTAATGTATGAGAACCCGCATACATGAAAGAATCAGAGACCCCCACACGCATGAGAGGTTCAGAGATAGAAAGGGAACGTATATAAGACATACTGAGCTTGGGATGAGGTAATGCACTTGGGGGGCTTCAAATTGTCATTGCAGGATGATAAGGCTTAGTAAATAAAAGTTTGCCCTGCCCCACAGATAGATCAGTAAAAGTTATCTCTGATAGTCTCTAATGGGCAAGGCCTTTAATTCAAATTCTTCTTGGTAGTTAAAGGGAAGTACAGAAGTTTCTCTAGAGCCTGAGGCTCAAATTGCCTTTAGCGCAAAACAATCTGCATACCACAGAGGCATATCTTAGGATAACTCATTCTGGATCTGCACAATTATTTTCAGCTAAAGCAATCAAAATCCAGCCAATTCAAGAAAAGTTCTTTACCTCCCCTATAACTGTCTAAATTTACAATGGAAGTGGGGCTTATAACCAGGAAGAGACCCTTTTTACCTAGGAAACTTATCTGCATAACAGGGAAACCTTTCAACCTTGTTTCCAAACATCTTCTCTGCCCTTCCTATGAATGTCCTTCCTCCCCTTTGTATCCCTAGACTCCTACACCTTTCCTGAGCTCAGGGTGTTACAAGTAAGGTAGAAAATTATAGGCAGTCAGGAAAATGGCCACAGTAGAGGGGATTAGGGCAAGAGGAAATAACTTTAATGGCTGGCTAATAGATTCAAGCTGCTTAACCCACCAAACTCAGGTGCCTGGAGAGGGAGGGCTTTTCTGGTTTATAATAAAGAAAGTCCGAAAAGCCTGTGAAAACTCAGGTGTAAAGGGGGAGAGGGCTTTTCCAGCCCATAACAAAGAAGGTCTGAAAATCCCGCAAAAAAACTGTTCAGCTTAGGTGCAAGGGGAGAGCCAATCAGTAAGCAAATTCAAACAACAAAGCCCCCCTAGGATGTCAGCCCAGGTGTAGGGAGCCATTAGATTACTATTTCAAACTACCACCCAGGTATGGGAAAAACCAATCAACTCTGACTCAGAGTCCTTATAGTTCCCAGCCTAGCCCCGCCCATGGGGCATTTCATTTTCAAATGCCCCCTCTTCGCAGTCCCCGCAGAGAGCTGCTCTCTCACTTCTCTTACACTTTTGCAATAAAACTGCTGCTGTTTAAACCTTGCCTCTCTGGATCTGCGTTTCCATTTTTCGGTAATGGTGGGATCATGATCCCGGGATTACTTCAGGAATCCTAATTCATAAGGTCTGACAATTAAGTTCTTGAACTTTGTTGCAATGGTGTTGCTAACATTTCTTGATATAGAGGAATTATTCATTATGAATTTGTACCAACTGGACAAGCAGTTAACCAAGTTTACTATTTGGAAGTGCTGAAAAGGCTGTGTGAAAAAGTTAGACAACCTGAACTTTTCGCCAACAATTCATGGCTCTTGCATCATGACAATACAAGGCACTGTTGTGGTAGGGAGCCCTAGACAAAGGCTTTTTGAGACCACATGGTCACCAAGACTTCCATGTTTAATATTTTCTAATTCCTACCTCACCCGGGAGCCAGTCAGAAACTAACACAATGCCACATGCCCTAATAAGGGATCCTAGCTGCTAACCCGGAACCCTCAGGGTATATAGCTCCGACTCCTGTATGAATCGGGGCTCAGCCTCTGGATATGAATCCACTGATCCAGTGCCAGCATCAATAAACATTGCTTCCTGCCCTGACCCTTGGTGTCTCGTCTCTCTGTCAGTACCTCGCAACATAATTGGGGCATGTCTAGGACATGAAGACGGTGATATTTCCCGCCTCCCTTATCCCCGAGGCCCGGCTCCCCAAGATGAAAAGGGACAAGAACTCTACTCGGCACCAGCAAACCCTAGTCCATCAGTGGGAACGTTTCCTGTGCCGGCTTTGGGGGACCGACCCGGGAGCACAACAGAACCTGGAAGGCTATGGGAACCAGCATGGGAGTGCCACCTAACCAGACAGGTAAGGACCCGGGTCCCTTAAGGCAGCCTGTCCATCAGTGGACAGAAGGGGAGGCTGATCACCTCCCGGAGTCACCCCGAGTATCTCAATTCCTGAGAGAAACCATGACTCCCAGGAACGGGGCGACTGGCAGAGAATGAATCTTTCTGAGTCTGTGTGACTGAGACGCAGTCTGTCTGTGAAACAAGTGTTGAGTCCCGATCCACAGATCTGTGGCAAATCTCATATGGCTTAGGGTGGTATCACTAAATTGTCTCATACGGTTTAGTGATCTGAGTCGTGGGCTTATACTGACCCACCAATTGCTAAGAGGCACCAGAAATATCCCCGCGAGGGGAGTGGCCGGAGACGGACAAAGCGAATCTCTGAGTGATTCTGTATTGCGCCAATTTCGGGTCGTTGCCATGGGTGGGTAACAGAGTATCCAGACTCCGTTAAGGTATATGTTAAAAAATTCTAATAAGGGGTTCTTGGGGGATTGTGGTACTAAGATGACCCCCCAAAAGCTCCGCAATTTCTGTGAAATTGATTGACCATCATTCGGCATTGAATGGCCAACAGAGGGAAACTTCGACAGGGACCTCATTAAGAGAGTCTACCTCATTTTTACTGGCAGCCCCAGTCACCCTGATCAATTCCCCTATATTGACTCATGGGAGGCCACTGTACGTACTCGGGCCCTTGCTTGAGATCCTGTTTGGAAAATCAGAGTAGGGTTCTTTTTGCCCGAGCTATGGTCCCCTCCGCCAGAAGCCGCTTAAGGACAGAACAAAAGGACAAAAGCCAGTCTTGCCTTCAGACCTGGAGGAGACCCTGCCACCCTCTTCGCCTATCTACCTGCCCCTTCCACAGGCCCCTGAGCTGCCAGCGCAGCCTTCAGTGCTGTTCTCTCCGGCCCCACCATCTCCACCAGCTACCCCCTTTCCAGACCCTCTGCTATGCCGCCACCTCAAGTCCTGACCCCATACGGGTCCACAGATGGGTGGCTGCAAAAAAAATACCCTGAGGCTGATGCCCTATGGGAAACCAGAGGCCCCGTGTACTATGATCAGGAAGGCCAGATTCAGGGAGGCAGACGCATGTTCGTGTACCAGCCCTTATCAACCACTGAGCCCTTGAATTGGAAAAATCATATACTGAGAAGCCCCAGGCTTTAACTGACCTCCTTCAGTCAATCGTTCAAACGCATCAGCCCACCTGGGCTAATTACCGCCAACTCCTCCTAACTCTCTTCAACACTGAGGAGCACCAGCGTGTCACCCAGGGAACCGTAAAGAGGCTGGAGGAACATGTCCCGCCTGGGACCTTAAACATTCGAATGTATGCCCAGAACCATTTCCCTGAGGAGGACCCCCAGTGGGACTCCAATGATGACAGGGACTTCCAGATGCTGGAACAGTATCAAGAAGCCCTTATACGAGGCCTAAAAGATGATAGCAAAAAGCCATCAATATGAACAAGATCTCTAAAATTCTCCAGGGACCTGAGGAAAGCCCAAGCCAATTTTATGAAAGACTCTGTGAAACGTTCCGTCTCTACACTGCCTTTGACCCTGAGGCCCTGGAAAATCAGCAGATGGTCAATGCCACTTTCCTCGGGCAGTCCCAGGGTGACATCTGGTGGAAAATTAAGAAACTGGACGGATTTGCTGGCATGAATATCACCCAGCTCCTTGAAGTGGCAACCAAAATCTATGTCAATCGTGACCAAGAAGCTCGTTGAGAAGCGGATCAGAAGATGAAGAAAAAGGTGGACTTGCTTGCTGCTGCACTTGTCGAGCGGGCTGGGGCCCCAGGGCAAAATGCCATTGCAAACCTGGCACTACCCCAGCGAGGGCGACGTCAAGGGGGACCACACACCAGGAGACCAAGGCTGGTTCAAGACCAATGTGCTTACTGCTACCAATGAGGCCATTAGAAAAATGAATGTCTTCAATGGTTGCAAAAAATTCCAACAGGTTAGAACCCCTGGAGGCCAGGTCGAATCACTCATGGCCGTTACCAGCTGCCCCAACCGACACCTAACCCTTCTGGAGATGACTTCATCGGACTCGTTGGTATGGAAGAATATGGGGAAGAGTAGGCCAGACCGGACTCCATCCAGCTAGGCCTCCAGGAGCCTATGGTTCGAATGTTAATTGGGGGCCGACCCATGGACATTGTGGTCAACACTGGCGCTGAACATTCCATCATAACGTGACCCATAAGTCCCCTCTCCCAAAAACAGATCACCATCATGGGTGCCACTGGAGGACGGGTCCATTAGCCCTTTCTAGAGCCTCGACAATGCACCCTTGGAGGCCAAGAAATTACTCATCAGTTCCTCTACCTGCCAGACTGCCCTGTAGCATTATTAGGAAGAGACCTACTAGGAAAACTCCAGGCTCAAATCACCTTTAACCACCGTGGCAAAGCTGAGCTAACATTAGGCGAATCAGGGGCTAACATTACATCTCTCACCATACCATGGGAGGAAGAATGGTGACTCTTTGGTCTTGCAGAAGAGTTCCGAGAAGGACCCAAACTCCCCCCTTTTTTTTAAGATTTTTATTGGGGAATCGGGGGAAGGGGAACAGACAAGTTGCTGTCCATTTGTTCTTCAGTCTAGTTGTGGAGGACGTTGCTTCACTGGCCCAAGGTGGCACCATCATTGCGCTCTTCCAGGATGAGGCAGATCAGCCACCGGCTTCTGGATGGCGCTCACGGCGGCTGCTGGCCGCTGACACTGGCTGCTGGCTGCACACGGTAGCCCATGGTAACCCACTGCCACAGAGGCTGCAGCCTACGCCGTCGCCGGCGATTCAGGGCAGCCCAGCTCCAGGTTGAGCTGTTGTTCAACATCTTAGCTGTAGAGGGCAGTGTCACTGGCCCTCATATGTGGGATCCAAACCGGGGCCCGCTGGTGTCCCAAGCCAGTTCTTAACCATCGCGCCACTCGGCCGGCCCCAAACTCCCCTTCTTGATACCGGGAGTTTGGGCAGAAGACAACCCACCAGGCCTAGCATGACATGTGGCCCCAGTAGTTGTAGAACAAAACCCTGGGGTGGAACCAGTGCACCACAAGCAATACTACATCCCCCATAAAGCACAAGTAGGCATCCAAAAACATTTGGACAGGCTCCTAAAATATGGGATTCTTCGTCCCTGCCAGTCACCTTGAAACATGCCCCTGCTTCCAGTTCAAAAGCTGGGAACTGAATATTACTGTCAGTACAGGACCTGAGGGCAGTAAGCCAAGCAACGGTCACTCTACACCCAGTTGTTCTCAATCCGTATACTCTTCTGAGCCTTATGCCAGCTGAAGCAACTCACTTCACCTGAGTTGACCTCAAGGACACCTTCTTCTGTATTTGTCTGGTCCCACAGAGCCAGCCACTCTTTGCCTTCCAATGCGAAAACCTGAAAACGGGGACAAAGGCCAGCTGACATAGATAGGACTACCACAGGGCTTTAAGAACTTCTCAACCATTTTCGGGGCTGCCTTAACTTTGGACCTAAGGCCTTTTCCAGCCAGTCAAACTGGCTGCATACTGCTCCAATATGTAGATGACCTCTTGCTAGAGGGGGAGAGGTATGATAGTTGCATGCAGGGTACATGTCACATCCTTAAACTTTTGTGGGAAGCAAGCTACAAGGTCTCCAAGAAAAAGGCTCAGATATGCCAAGACAGGGTCAAATACCTTGGTTTCCACCTGTCACGAGGACAACGCCAGCTCGGCCCAAAAAGGAAGCAGGCAGTATGTACCATCCCTGTCCCCACTACTCGGAAACAGGTTCGCAAATTCTTAGGGGCGGCAGGCTTCTGTAGGATCTGGATCCCTAACTTCTCTACTATAGCCAAACCCCTTTATGAAGCCACAAAGGGGGGTGAACGTGAACCTTTTCTGTGGGAGTGTCCACAACAGAAAGCTTTTAATGAGCTTAAATGGGCTCTCATTCATGCCGCTGGCCTAGGACTCCCGGACATCACCAAGCCTTTCTTCCTCTACGTACATGAACGCACGGGAACGGCAGTGGGAGTCCTTACCCAACTGCTAAGGGATTGGCACCAGCCGGTAGCCTACCTCTCAAAACAACTTGACTCAGTGGCATTAGGATGGCCACCTTGCCTGAGGGCACTTGCAGCAACAGTTTTCCTCATATCTGAAGCTAACAAGCTGACCCTGGGTCAGGAATGAACTGTCCAGGCCCTGCACTCGATCTGAGCCCATTTAGATCATAAAGGACACTATAGACTTACCAACTCCCAGATTGCCAAGTACCAAGGGCTACTGTGTGAAAATCCATGAGTCTGCCTTGAGATAGTATGGACCCTAAACCTGGCCACTTACCACCTGTAGGGCATGGGGCCCCAGACCATGACTGCATCAAAGTCGTGGTCGAAGTGTTATCCAGTAGGCCGGACCTGACTGAGCAATCGCTTATGGACCCTGATGTAGAATTCTACACCGATGGTAGCAGCTACATCCAGGGAAATAGATGGTTGGCTGGATATGCTGTAGTGACTCTAGATATCACCATTGAAGTAAAACCCCTCCCACAGGGGACCTCGGCACAAAAGGTGGAGCTCATCGCCCTGACTTGGGCCCTTCAGCTGGCAGCTGAGGTAAGAGCCAATAATTACACCGACTCTAAGTATGCCTTCAACACCCTCCATGTTCATGGGGCTTTATACAAGGAAAAGGGATTAATCAATTCAGGAGGGAAGGAGATCAAATATGGACAAGAGATTCTAGATCCCCTAGAAGCAGTATGGGTACCGAAGAAGGTAGCAGTCATATACTGCAGGGGCCACCAAAAAGGCGACACCATCACAGCCCGAGGCAATTGCAAGGCAGACCAAGCAGCCAAGTTAGCTGTGGCCAAAGAAACCCTTGAGCCTCCAACGTTAACAGCCTCCCTCTTTCCCAGCCCTTTGGCCAAGTGGGATCCCAAATATTCCCACCAAAAAGAGGCCTAGTTCGAGACTGAAGGGTGAAGGCTTCTCCATAATGGATGGTGGGAATTTTGAGACGGCCACATTGTCATACCAGGAACCCTAGCCCTGGCTTTTGTCAAGCAATTCTATCAACGGATCCACGTCGGTCGGACCACCGTAGAAATGACCCTCAGTAGGTCCTTCTACGTACCCTGACTCTCCAGTATCTCAGGAATATTCTGTGAAAAATGCCTTGTTTGTGCTCACAACAACCCATGACAAGGGCCAACCCTACTCCCAGGAGTCCAACATACCGGTGGCACCCCATTTGAGGACCTCACAATAGATTTCACTGAGATGCCACACTCCAGGGGTCTTAGATATCTCTTAGTATTTTTATGCACCTACTTGGGGTGGGTAGAAGCCTTCCCCACCCGGACAGAAAAGAAATGGGAAGTCGCCCAGCTATTACGGCAGGAAATAGTCCCTAACTTTGGGCTGGCATTCTCAATAGGCTCTGACAACGGCCCTGCCTTTGTGGCTGAAATAATCCAGCTCTTGGCCAAGCTCCTCTGCATCACTTGGAAGCTGCACACAGCCTACCGCCCACAGAGCTCAGGACAAGTAGAACACATGAATAGGACCCTCAAGTCCCACCTGAAGAAACTGTGCCAAGAGACACACCTCCACTGAGACAAAGCCCTTCCAATAGCACTCCTGAGGACATTCTCAGCTCCTACCAAGATGGGCCTTTCCCCTTATGAGATCGTATATGGAGGGCCACCTCCACTCATTGGAGGCCTCCATGGGGACCTTAAAGAAATAGGAGACCTAACCTTAAGACAACAGCTTGAGGCATTAGGGTCTACCCTATAGAACCTCAACCAATAGGTAGAGGGGAGGCTCCCCATCAGCCTAACAACTGACGTTCAGCCCTTTAAGCCCAGGGATTCAGTTTGGGTTAAGGAATGAAACCTCCAGCCCTTAAAACCCCTGTGGAGGGGCCCCTTTAATGTCATTTTGTCTACCTCCATGGCAGTCAAAGTTGCAGAGATCACTCCATGGATACACCACAACAGATTGAAACCTGCAACCGCTAGCTGGAACTGCACCTCTGACTCCTCTGAGCTCCTCAAGATCACTCTCCGGAGGAAGATGGCCAGCGGTGTTACCGGTCCTTAGGGGAAGATCATCAGTCCTGCTTTGGTCACATCGAAAGCTGACCAATCCATGCGTTGCTGAAGCTTGAGGAATTCTTCCTTGCAAGATGCTTATCCCAAGGACTCTAATCCTTACCCTCACCTTTTTCTTCCCAGTCAGGGTTAGTATCACTACCTCATGCCCTAAATCATGCTTCAAATCCTTTCGGCTGGGAACAATGTTTCAGGTAGCCTTTGTCTCCTACACATACATGCCTGCCCAAAGCTATCAGGGTAGAACTCCTCAGGCTTGTACCTATGCAAGCAGATCTTACTGGTCTTGTCCCATTCCTCAAAACTCAATAGCCGGCCACAATTGCCCAGGAGTCAAAAAGGCCAATCAGGTTATCTGTTGGACCTACCATACCCACATCAGATACTCCAATGGGGGAGGCGTCCAACATCAGGCCCAAAAGGAGGCACATTACAGGAGATGGTTAAATGGCTTATCAACCAGACCACCACAAACCGTCCACCCACCGGCAGGTCCCTGGGCCCCAATTATATGGACAACTCAAATCTAAATTAGGTAAAACCTTGAGTTTCCCAACTCTGAGAAAAAAACCTCTTTATTGACCTCGCCAAATGCATAGCCCAGGAACTTAATGTCACGGGGTGCTGGGTATGTGGAGGAGCGCTCATGAGTGAAGACTGGCCATGGAAGGGAACTAGCCTAACTGTCCTTGACCTCCTCCAATGGAACCAAACCACAGTCCAACCTTCACATAAATGACTCCTAGGATGCATTCTGTCCTCCAAAGTAATTGGAGAAGAATGTCTCAGCCAGACAGGCACGCCCTACACCCAATGGGTGGGAGACACCCCATGCAGGAGAGTCCAGAACCTAACTGGCTCATCTCTCAGCTGGTGGCCAAAAGCCCCGACCTGGTATTGGAGCCCTATCGTCAATTCTACCTCATGTTCCCTCTTAAATACTAGCTCCTCCATCACCAACTGCACCTTTCCTAATGGCACTGGTAACCCCTTCCATGCACTCCCGGCCCTTAGTACTATATGGGATAACTTCAACTCCACCCTGGATACCCACTGGCCAGTACCCGATGGCTTATTCTGGATCTGTGGCAAAGGGGCATACTCCCATCTCCCCTCCAACTGGACCGGGAGCTGTACACTTGGTATAATCCAGCCTGGTTTCTGCCTCCTTCTTAACCAGACTGGCCAAGAGCTAGGCGTCCCCTTATACCAGGATTTACAGATAAGGCCCAGGAGGTCCCTTGACCTGGGAGGACATCAAGCCTGGGAGGAAGATGAATGACCTCCCCAGTGGATCATCTAATATTATAGCCTAGCTACTTGGGCTCAAGAAGGGAGTTGGGGATACCATACCCCCATTTATATGCTTAACTGTATTATCAGCTTACAGGCTGTTCTGGACATAATCACCAATGAAACTGCGACAGCTTTAGAGCTCCTCACTACCCAACAGACCCAGATGTGGGCCGCTATTTATCAGAACCGCCTAGCACTGGACTACTTACTGGCTGAAGAGGGTGGCATCTGTGGCAAATTCAATCAGTCAGACTGTTGTCTGCAGATGGACGACACTGGCAAAGCTGTCTCTGTCATTGCCACAAATATTACAAAACTTGCCCATGTCCCAGTTCAAAAATGGACGGGATGGGACCCCAAAAGTTTCTTTGGAGGATGGTTCTCCAACCTTGGGGGATTTAAAGCATTAACTGGAATCATCCTCCTGCTCCTTGGAGCATGGCTTCTTTTATCCTTCATTCTCCCCCTTGTCTTTTGCTCCATCTCTTCCCTCATGGAGGCAAATATAGAACATAAAACTGCCGCTAAGGTCCTCATGTTATGGAAGTACCAACCCCTAGAACAACAGCCCATCGAAGTAGATGATGTTCTCTAACTCACGTATGGGCTTGAGCATCAAAGGGAGGAATGTGGCAGGGAGCCCTAGACAAAGGCTTTTCCAGACCACATGGCTGCCAAGACTTCCGCATTTAACATTTCCTAATTCCTACCTCACCCGGGAGCCAGTCAGAAACTAACACAATGCCACATGCCCTAATAAGGAAGCCTAGCTGCTAACCCGGAGACCTAGCTCCGAGTCTTGTCCGGATCAGGGCTCAGCCTCTGGATGTGAATCCGCTGAGCCAGTACCAGTAAACATTGTTTCCCACCCTGAGCCTTGGTGTCCCATCTCTCTGTCCGAGTATCCCGCAACACTGTCTGTAAGGGAGTTTTTAGCCAGTAAACAAATAACTGTATTGGAACACCCTCCCTACTCACCTGATCTGACCCCCAATTACTTCTTTCTTTACCCAAAGATCAAGGAAATATTGAAAGGAAGACATTTTGATGACATTCAGGACATCAAAGGTAATACAACAGCTCTGATGGCCATTCCGGAAAAAGAGTTCCAAAAATGCTTTCAAGGATGGACTAGGCGCTGGCGTCCGTGCATAGCTTCCCAAGGGGAGTACTTCGAAGGTGACCATAGTGATATTCAGCAAAGTGGTATGTAGCACTTTTTCATTGAGTTCATGAATTTAACTGTCAGACCTCATATATAAGCTTCAATTACATGGGTGCCTTTTTGGTCTCATATTTTTATGGGGCTCCCATAGGTACGGTCAACATGAGAAATGTCAAAACCTGTAGAGAATTTTTATGAGTTTATTAGAGCCAAATCAAAACCTGTAGAGAATTTTTATGAGTTTATTAGAGCCAAACTAACAACATATGCCAGAGAGCAAGATCTCAAATACTCTGGAGAGTAATGGTTTTGTGGTTTCTTTTATGCATTTGAAATTAAGGAGAGGACATAAGGAAAATTATATGGAGATGGGGGAAAAAAACAAGGCTGAGATTGGCTTACAGGATAGTTAACAAGATTATGTGCTTTCTTGAGGGTTAAATACCTCCTTCCAGGTGTATTCTGGCATTTCCAAGCTGTGTTAACCTATTGTAGATGCACAAAAACAATGGACAAGGCTGGCTTAAAACATTTCACTAAAAAAGTTATAGGCCTGGGGCATGACTACCCACCATGATCTGCCCAGTTAGTTTATGACTAGATCACCCCATGAGGTTACTTTCCATAGAACCCCTATATTTGTCCACATTATATAATTAACTTTGTTTTTCTCCTGTTAATCTGTCTTATGCAAATTTGATCAGACCAGCCAAAGAACCTAGAAGGGTATGTTCTCGGGAAAATAGCATTGAACACCTTGGCTCTTTATCGTCTTGAAGGAATGAATTCAATCAAAAAACAGAAATTTGTGCAGCATAAGCAGCAGAAGTTTATTAATAAAAGCAAGTACACTCTGAGACATGGAGCAGGTTTACCCAAGGGAGGAAAGAAGGCTTGCCTTACATTGTGTGAAGGGTTCTATTTCTATGGGTAGAACTGCCTCCCCATCTCCCTTCTCTTGTCTCTCTTTCTCCCCCAAGGTGCCTAGTTCTCTTGATACCATGTTAAGTTCTAGCTGCCTGACGCTTGAAAAAGCTAATAATCAAGAGACATGGTTGGTGGAAAGAAAAGCAGGTTTATTCAGAATTCTGGGAGGATGGTGGACTCCTGTCCAAAGGCCATCTCCTCATTTCTAGAATGGGTAGATGGTTTTATAGATACATAAAAAGAATGAAGGAAAGGGGGAGTTGGTCAGGTAGGTCCGAGGGCTGACACCCTTCTTGGGGTCTGGTCTGTTTTAAGATAATGTTATCTCTGGACTCCGGATTCAGGCTGGTCACTGCTGCCTGAGACTTCAGGTCTGGGCACTTGAGGATTAAGAAATTGCCTTTTCGAGGTTAGGATTTTGTTAATTAAGTGGATTACTGAGGTGTGTGTAGCCTTGAGAAAGGAAACAAAACATAGTTCTTCAGTTAATCAGTGAGGGGAGAAATAAAAGGAAATAGCTGAATATTAGGGCAATCTAACTGCATACTAGCTAGGTTTAATTACAGATGGCTAGATAGCAGGCTATGCGGTGAGTCAAACTGCAAACTAGCTAAGTCTAATTACATTATTAATTTACCGAATTTCACACTTACACTGTGGCATTTAACAATGCATTTCTTGGATTTAGGAGCATGAGTGAACATATCCCTTTGATTTGGGGGTATGGGTAAACACATCCCCTTTATTTTGGGAGATATGTACACACATCCCTTAGAGGTGTATGAAAACCTGGAATCCTGTTGGGCTAGTGAGGTATTGGTGACAAACAGGATGTGTTGATACGCAGGATGTCTTCTCCTAACAATGCATTTCTTTGATTTGGGGTCATTGGTAAACATATCCCTTTGATTTGGGGGGATGAATAAACACATCCCTTAGGGGTGTGTGAAAACCTGGAATCCTGTTGAGCTAGTAAGGCACTGGTGACAAACAGGAGGGGTTCCCCCCTTCTCTGACTTTTAACAACACATCTCTGATTTAGAAGTATGTATAAGCATGGAGTCCTGCTGGGCAGCTGCCAGGGGTATTGACCCAAGTAGGAGCTGCAGCAAGGGGCTTTCTAATCGGAGCTTAATTTTTCCTTCTCCTTTTTCTCCACAGCCTCTCCAACACTTATTATTTGTCTTGTTGATGGTGGCCATTCTCACTGGTATGAGGTCATATCTCATTGTGGTTTTTATTTGCATTTCTCTGATGATTAGTGATATCGAGCATATTTTCCTATGTCTATTGGTTATTTGTATGTCCTCTTTGGAGAAATGCCTATTCAGGTTCTCTACCCATTTTTTAATTGGATTGTTTGTTTTTTTGTTGTTGAGTTGTATGAGTTCCTTATATACTTTGGACATTGGCCCTGTAACAGAGGAATTGTTTGCAAAAATCTTCTCCCATTTGGTTGGTTGCCTCTTTATTTTGTGTATTACCTTCTCCTGCTCACCTCTATCTACCTACCCTATCAGGTAGAAGGAAAATTATTTTGCCCCTTAATTTGCAACATTGAAAGGATACACATAAAATAAATGTGTGATATTTATGCATTCTTTCAACAAATATTTACTGAGAATCTACTATGAACTAAGTATGTAATAGAACTGAGTAATGTTCAAGTACTATGATAAATTGAGACAATGAAACATCACATAACTGTTAAAATACTGAGTAGAGATACTCATAGGAAAGTGTTCATGAAACAGTGTAAATTAGAATACACAATTTATAGACATTATGTAAAACTGTGTACAAACTATAAATTATAATAAATCCAGAAACTTCATTAGATATTTAAGTATATCACTTAAATGCTCGCAGAAATTCTGGTATTATTGCCTCCATGGTACAAATAGGAAACTGAGGCTCATGGGAATTATGAAAACACAATACTAGCATGTTAGTCCCACAAGCTAATGTTTTTGCCTTTCTTGTTTACTGCTGTATTCCCACTGTCTAGAACAGTGCCTTGCATATACCAGGTACTCAATAAAAAATTATTTACTGCCCAAAGTGACTGAACCATAATTTGGCCCCAGTAACTCTATCTGAGATAATACCTTCATTTAAATAAGTTAGACCCACCAGAACCACCAAGAGAATGGGTTCAGACATAGGTTTAGGTAACCTTGAGTTCTCTTTGTGTTGTGAAGACCTCACCACCTTTCATTTCCTTTACTTTTACTTTTACTTTTACTGCCTGCCCTCTGCTGATGGTACTCATTGAGTAGCTGGAGTCGAAGAAGAAACGTCAGGGTCATCACTGACTGGACATATTACCTATGTTTTATCTATATGTAATTAGCATCCAGTTTTGCCTATTTCTTCATGGCATAGAAACAGCTACACAAATTCTCACAAAATTTGAGGGCTATGTTTGCAAGGGTGTGACTGAGAACACATTGTATTGACAAAATTAACTTTGGGGACTCCATAATGTACCTTGGTTATTATTTTCCTTTCATAGTGAATTGTGTGGACCATCAATTTAAAGATTTGTATAAGTTAAGAAATTTACAATTTACAAAGTTTGCTAAAATATCATAGATGTAGAAGACATTTAAAAATTTCATTAATTTTTCAAAATTATTAACTTTAATTTTTGTTTTTCTCTGAGCACAAAGAAGTTAAATACCACAAAATTCACGTCAAAGATTTTGAATAAATATTAGTTTCACATCGCCCAGAACATTTTTAAATGAGAATTTTCAGAGAGATGGAAACCCAATTTGAAAAGCACGCCCATGTGAGGGCCAATTGAAAATATGGGCTCTTTCAAGGGTGAATAGAAGTGCAATGAGAAGAATGCTTGGTAGAAGATAAGGAAAATTATGTTCCTTCACAGGCAATTGAAACCGAAGTCCAACTCAAACAGACATTTGACTGCTGATCACGAGATAGGTGAACTACCAATTCAGGTGCTTCTACTAGAAAAAATCGTGATTTTAAATTTGAGCTCCAAATAAATTATGC
Source organism: Hipposideros armiger (assembly GCF_001890085.2). Lineage (NCBI taxonomy): Eukaryota > Metazoa > Chordata > Mammalia > Chiroptera > Hipposideridae > Hipposideros > Hipposideros armiger. The sequence goes on from NW_017731631.1 coordinate 546,255, forward strand.
CAAAGAATCTACACTAGTTCTATGTATGGAATACGAAAGGAGAGCCGAAATGTTCCAATGAAAAACTCATGTTGAAGCCAATTACTAAGCCCCCGAAGTTGTTAAAATCATTATTAATGGAGCAGCGTCCAGAATTCCAAGATCTTTAAGATAATACCCACACTTAAACTGTATATTTCACTGGGGTGCAGTAGAGAGGAATCAGTCATTAACTCCCCCAAACCACTTGTTCCCTCAAAACTACCCCTTTATCTTTTAAATACCTGAATCACCAAGGGAGCATATTTCCCCCCATGGCTATTAATACATCACAAGCACAGATGCCTCAAATAATCAGCATTCTTTTGCAATGAAGCTGCTTCTCATACGGGCAACGCTATGTAATGTGTTCCTGAGTGGTTAGCAACAGGGATCTACTCACACGGGCTCCAGAGTGTAACAGTACATATAACCTCTACAGAAACATGTTACAAAATTGAAAATTATTACAGCTCTGAATTTCTCTAATTACAATTAGAGAAAATTGTTACAATTGCAACATTCATGTTTTATTGTTTCTATTAAAATTTATGTATTGGAGCTGGCCAAGTGGCTTAGTTGGTTAAGAGCACGAGCTCTGAGAAACAGGGTCACCGGTTGAATTCCCACATGGGCCAGCTGAGCTGCACCTGAGCTGAGCTGCAGCTGAGCTGCCAACCGGTGGCAGGATGGCTCAGCTGGTGAGAGCACGTGCTCCTAACAACAAAGGTTGCCTGTTTGACTCCTGCATGGGATGGTGGGCTAACACCCACCCACACCTCCAATCCCCCACCTCACAACTAAGATTGAACACAGCACCTTGAGCTGAGATGCAGTGGGCTGCCAGCAGGCGGCTGTATTGCAACTGGACTAGATCTGAGCTAGCTGTGCACTCCAGAACTAAGATTGAAGGACAACAACTCAGCTGTTCCCCTTCTCCAATTCCCCAACATTGTTCCCCTCTCCCAATTCCACAATAAAATCTTTTTAAAAATTTTATGATGATAGTTAATTATTCTCCTAGAGTTTCCTAGAGTCTCTTTCTTTCTTGTCACTTATAATGAAGGCCTATAGAGTTAACCCCCAGTTTTCTCTCTTATTTACAAAAAGAGATTGGCCTATTAAGCATTTGGAAAGCCCTCCCCAGTGACTAGCACAGTTCTTAGTGAATAGTAAATACTTAATAAATATTTGCTGAATGATTGAATGAATCACCTTTCTGAATTGGGAGTTTTAGGTTGTGAATAACAAAATCCAATTCTGGCTAACTTAGGACAAGGAGGAATTTATCTGAAGTCTCCAGAGGAGCAAACAAGTTTAAGAAAAGGCTGGAGAACCCAGCTCTTTAAGAACTAAGGCAGAAACCAGGCAACTCCAGAAGGTGTCAAGCAAGAACTGCTTAATGCTTCATCCACTCTTTTATTTTATTTTTATTTATTAATTTATTTTTTAGCTGAGCCATCCTGCCACCTGTTGGCAGCCCGGCGGCTGCTCAGCTCGGGCCAGGAATCGAACCGCTGTTGCTCAGAGCTCAAACTCTGGAGCGAGCTCTTAACCAACTGAGCCACTTAACCAGCCCCTTCATCCACTCTTTTATCATTCCTCTCATGGATCAAATTTAAGCAGAAGCTTCTAATCGATTTAGCACATGTTCACATCACTGCTCCTAAAATAGGAGAGGACAGGGTGTCTTAATTAATATTCCTGCCAGACTTTATCCAGTATATATAGAATTTCCCCAAATAAAATTAGGGTGCTATTGCCAGAAGAAGGTAGAATGGATGCAGGAAAAGAAAAAGGGGAAAGGAATAAAGTATTTTTCTAAGAGCTAAGTAAGAAAGTACTCAGAAAGGAAGTAATTAGTAAGAAAAACTAATTATTAAGTACTATTTTAAAGTATTGCCCCAGAGGTCTAGACTCCTGAGAATCCCCACAGGTGACAAGTCATGGACTCTAGAGCAGGGAAATTGCTTTCAAGGGGGTATTAAAGTGAGGGGTCCTTTGTTATTCACTATTAATGTGATGCAAGGAACTCAGAGGAGGTTTCATTTGTTCAGAAGAGTTGAAAAAGTATAAAAAGTGGTCAGGCAATAATGATCTTCATCATGTGCATTCTCAGTAGAGATGCAGAGTAGACAAGAGGCTGTGATCTGAAAAATATTTTATTCTTTTTGGTGATATTATAAATGAAATTGTTTTCCTAATTTCTTTTTTGAGAATTGTTCATTATATAAAAATAAAACTGATTTTTGAATGATGATCTTGTACCCTGCAAATTTGCTAGTAGTTGTTAACAGTTGTTTTGTGGATTCTTCAAGGTTACCACATATAAGATCATGACATCTACAGATAAAGATAATTTTACTTCTTTTCCAGTGTGGATGTCTTTTTTTCCTGTCTAATTGCCCTGGCTAGAACTTCTAGTACAGTGTTGAATAGCAGTAGAGAAGGCAGACATCCTTGTCTTCTTCCTGATCTTAGGGGGCAAGTTTTCAGTCTTTCACCATTGAGTATGATGTTAACTATGGGGTTTTCATTGATGCCCTTTATCATATTGAGAAAGTTCCTTTTTATTCCTAGTTTTCTGAGTGTTTTTCTCATGAAAGGTGTTAATTTTATCAAATGCTTTTATTGCATCAATCGAGATGAGTTTGTGATGTATTATCCTTAATCTTATTAATATGAAAATATCAATTACAGAATATAAATATTCCTTAATATGGTATAGTACAGTGTTTAATTTTCATATGTTGAAACCACCCTTGTGCACTTTGGCTAAATGCCACTTGGTCATGGTATATAATATTTTTAATATACTGTAGGATTCATTTTGATACTATTTCGTTGATGACGTTTGCATCTATGTTATAAAGGGATATTGGTCTGTATTGTTTATTGTTTGTTTTTTTCTTAAGATTTTATTGGGGAGTTAGGGGACTGGAACAGTGTTGGGAAATTGGGGAAGGGACCAACCAAGTTGTTGTTCTTCAGTCTTCATTGTGGAGGGTGACAGTTGCAATCTGGCTGCCCATTGGCAGCTAGTGGCCTTTAAGCTCAAGGTGCTGTGTTACAAGTTGCGGGTGGGAATAGCCACCATTCCATGAAAGAGTCGAACCAGCAGCCTTGTTGTTAGGAGCACGTGCTCTCACCAGCTGAGCCATCCTGCCACCTTTTGGCAGCTCAGCAGCAGTTCAGCTCGGGCACACCTCACTGGCCCATGTGGGAATCGAACCAGTGATCCTGTTGCTCAGAGCTTGCATTCTTAACAAACTGAGCCACTTGGCCAGCCTCTGTTGAGGATTTTTGCATCTACCATATTTTCCCGAAAATAAGATCATGTCTTATATTAATTTTTGCTCCAACAACCTACATGTATTCATTTATTCATGTACAAAAATCTACATTTATCAAACAGTCATGTCTGGCTGATGTTCTAAACTGGGGATTATGTTTGGGGTAGAGCTGATATTATGAACATCATGAAAAATCATGCTAGGGCTTATTTTCCGGTTAGGTCTTATTTTGGGGGATACATGGTATGGTCATTAGGGATATCAGCCTGTAGTTTTCTTTTTTTTTAATGTCTTTGTCTGATTTGTGGATCATGATGATATTGGCCTCATGAAAAGAGTTGGGAGCCTTCCCTCCTTCTGGATTTTTTGGAATAGTTTGAATAAAATAGGTGATCATTCTTTTTTTGAATGTTTGGTAAAACTCACCTGTGAATTTTGTTTGTCCAGGGCTTTTGTTTGTTGGGAGCTTGTTGATCACTGATTCAATTTCCTTGGTAGTAATCAGTATATTCAGATTTTCCGTTTTTTCTTGAGTTAGCCTTGGAAGGTTGTATGCGTATAGAAAATTATCCATTTCTTTCAGGTTGTCTAATTTGTTGGCGTATAGTTGCTCACAGTATTTTCTTAATTTTTTTTTTGTATTTCTGTGGTGTCTGTTGTCATTTCTCCTCTTTTAGTTCTGATTTTAATCATTTGAGTCCTCTCTCTTTTTTTGATGAGTCTGGCTAGAGGTTTGTTGATTTTGTTTATCTTCTCAAAAATCCAGCTCTTTGTTTCATTAGTCTTTTGTACTGCTTTTTTGGTCTTTATTTTGTTTATTTCTGCTCTGATGCTTATTATCTCCTTCTTTGTACTCCCTTTGGGCTTATTTTGCTGTTCTTTGTCCAGTTCCCTAAGGTGTAAGGATAACCCGTTGATTTGAGATTTTTCTTGTTTCTTTATGTAGGCCTGCATTGTTATGAACTTTCCTCTTAGGACTGCTTTTGCTGCATCCCATAGATTTTGGGTTGTTGAGTTTTCATTATCATTTGTCTCAAGGTATGTTTTGATTTCTTCCATGATCTCATTGTTGACCCATTCATTATTTAGTAACATGTTATTCAGGCTCCATGTACTTGTGTGATTTCCAATTTTTTTCTTGTAATTGATTTATAATTTTATAGCACTGTGGTCAGAGAAGATACTTGATATGATTTCAATTTTCTTCAATTTATTGAGACTTGTTTTGTAGCCTTATATGTGGTCTATGTTGGAAAATGTTCCATGTGTGTTCGAGACGAATGTATATTCTGCAGCTTTGGGGTGAAATGCTCTAAACATATCGATTAAATCCAGCTGGTCTAATGTGTCACGTAAGGCCTCTGTTTCCATATTGATTTTCTGTCTGCAGGACCAATCCTTTTTCAGTGGTGTGTTGAAGTCCCCTACTATGATAGTGTTACTGTTGATCTTTGTCTTTATGTCAGTCAATATCTGTTTTAAGGGCCGGCCGAGTGGCTCAGTTGGTTAAGAGCTCGCTCAAGAGTTTGAGCTCTGAGCAACAGCGGTTCGAGTCCAGCACGAGCTGAGCAGCCGCTGAGCTGCCAACAGGTAGCAGGATGGCTCAGCTAAAAAAAAAAATATCTGTTTTATACATTTAGGTGCTCGTATGTTGAGTGCATTGATGTTTACTAAGGTTATGTCCTTTTGTTGGATGGATCCCTTTATTATCATGTAGTGCCCTTTGTCTTTTATTATATTCTTCATTTTAAACTCTATTTTTTTCAGATATAAGTATTGCCACTCCAGATTTTTTCTCATTTCTATTTGCATGCAATATCTTACTCCATTCCTTTACTTGCAGCCTGTGTGTGTCTTTTGATCTGAGGTGAGTCTCTTGTATATAGCATATGCATGGGTATTGTTTTCTGTTCCACTCAGCCACCCTATGTCTTTGGATTGGAACTTTTAATCCATTTGCATTTAAAGTGATTATTGATAGGTACATAGTAATTGCCATTTTGTTATTTGTATTTTTTGGTCTTCATTAGCTAGATTGTTTTCATCTTTCTTCTCCTTAAAGAAGCCTTTTAAACATTTCTTGCAATGCTGGCTTGGTGGTAATGAATTCTTTTAGCTAATTCTTTTCTGGAAAGCTCTTTATCTCTCCTTCAATTTTAAATGATTGCCTTGAAGGATTAAGCAATCTAGGTTGTAGGCCTTTGTTTTTCATCACTTTGAATCCCTCCTGCCACTCCCTTCTGGCCTGCAGTTTCTGTAGAAAAGTCAGTTGATAGTCTTATTGGAACATCCTTGTAAGTAACTTGCTGTCTGTCTCTTACTGCTTTTAGGATTCTTTCTTGGTCTTTAACCTTTGCCATTTTAACTATAATGTGTCTTGGTGTGGGCCTATTTGGGTTCATCTTGGTTGGCACTCTCTGCACTTCCTGGGCTTGTATGTCAGTTTCCTTTACCAAGTTAGGGAAGTTTTCAGTCAGTATGACTTCAAATATGTTCTCGATCCCTTGCTCCCTCTCTTCTCCTTCTGGTATTCCTATGATGTGCATGTTGCTGCGCTTGATGTTATCCCACAGGTCTCTAAAACTGTTTTCATTTTTTTATTCTTTTTTCTTTTTGTTGTTCTGCTTGGGTGATCTCTGCTATCTTATCTTCTAAGTCGCTGATTTGACCCTCTGCTTCATCTAATCTGCTGGTAATTCCTTCAAGTGTATTCTTTATTTCAGTTATTGTATTCTTTAGTTCTAACTGGTTGTTTTTTTATGATTTCTTTATCCTTCTTTATGTTCTCACTTAAACATTCTTATCATCTGTGTTCTAAACTCTGTCTCTGATTGGTTGGTTGCCTCTATTTCATTTACTTCCACTAATTCTGGAGGTTTCTTCTGTTCTTTTATTTGGGACATGTTTCCTCATTCTGGCTGACTCTTTGTGTTTGTTTTGATGTGTTAGGTAGATCCTCTAGGTCTCTCAGTCTTTGCTGGGTGGACTTATGTAGTATGTGTTCTTTATATTTGAATTTCACAGTCTCCCTCTTCTCCTGTGCATGCATTTCAGAGGTGTCCATTGTGTTGTATGAAGTTGAGCTTTAATTGTTTTGGCTTGTCAGTAGGTGGGATTGACTCCCAGGCTTACTAGCTTTGAGAATTTGCTATGCCCACAGAGTATGAGCTGCTGTGTGAGGGTTGACCCCCTCAGATGAGACTTGGCCTCAATGGGCTATTGTTCCTGTAGAGAATTCCCTTTGGGTGTGTCTCTTGTAGGTCAGACCCAATAATGCTCTGGTTTTGTTTAGAGTTGGCCTCTGGGTGTGTTGATTCTTTTTCTTCTTGGGCTGGGCCCTGGTGCAGGGTGATTTCAGAACAAAACAAATTAACAAGCACAAGCACAACAACAACAAAAACAAATACACTCACATGTAAAAAGAAAACCAACAACCAACACTCAACACAAACAAAAGTATCAAAAATACAAAAAACAAAACAAAAGAAACAACAATAGCAATGCCCCCCCCAAAAAAATAAATCAATACAGTAAAATGGAAAAGAGGAAAAGTAGAGCAAGGAAAACAAAAAAAGAAGAGAGAGAGATACTTTCATAAAAGAATCATGACTAAAAATGATAATAATAAAATAAAATAAACAGAAAAAGAACGCCAGTCTTGGCTTAAGTCCACCAAGGTATCTCCCGGCTGTCCTTCGCTGTAGAAAATCTCTTCTGCATCATGTGGAGGCAGAGCTGGCCACCTGGTGCCCAGAGTGACCCTGGCAATGAAGTTCTAGATGAGTGGGACTGTGGGGTGTGGTTGGTAGTTTTTACAAAGTCAGTGCAGTTTCTGCTCTTGCCTGCACAAACACGCTGAGTGCACCACAGCCAGCCACCGGGAGGTGGGCTTCTTAGGACACTTCTTCCATGGGTGTGTGTGTGTGTGTGTGTGTGTGTGTGTGTGTGTGTGTGTGTGTAGTGTGTGAGATTTCTGAGCTTCTGAAAGCCCAGAGCTGCCTCTGCCACTAGCTGCTGACCCCTGCATGTGTCTGAGCAGCTGAAATTGCCCTGCAGAGAGCTGCCCAGGAAAGGTGGGGGCTGGGTAGGCAGGTGCCTTTGTTTCCAAGCCTCTTCCCTAGGTCACAGCTGCAAACTGGCTTTTTCCAGTTCTTGAGGGCTGCAGCATCTCTGTCATCTGACACTACTCCTCTCTTCTGAGACCAGTTTAAGACTCTGGAAGTGCAGAGGTAGGATTGCTGTGGGAGGGTTGGGGTACCGGCCCAGTTATGGAGTTTTCTCTGCTTTCTGTCTGACCGAGAGAGCCCAGCCACAGTTCTCAGATGAGGTTTCTGCCTCAAACATTGGGCACCATTGTCCTCTATGCTGATCTCTTAGCAGGACTGTGGGGCGCAGTGAGGAAGCCCACAGCCCGGCTGCTGCGATCTGTGGTCTGCTTTCTGGGGCCCCACATCTCCACAGCTGCAGATCCAGGCCAGTCTCCACACTTCTCCCTTCCCCCTTCCCCCGCTTGCCCGGTTTGCCTACCTTCAGGTAATCCTTGTACAAGTCTCTTAGCTCTTCTGTGTGATGAGCAGAGAATCCTATGATGAATTATAGATGTTCAATTTGTGGTAACTTCCAGGGGAGAACTCAAGAAGCCCACCTCACTGCCGCCATTTCTATGATGTCACCTCTTCAGTATTTTTCTAGTTTAGCCTCCTCAGTTTCAGCCCATAAAAGCAAGTAATAAACCAAGATGCGTAGTATCATCCTATTTACCTACGAGTGTGTGTGTGTGTTTATGTGTGTGTGTGTTGTGTGTTGCCTACATGTATATGTATTTATGCATGTGTGTAATTGCATTTTGAAAGGACTGGATGGAAACACAGAAACTAATAACTGTAGCTACTTTTAGGAAGAAAACTGGGGAGATAGGGAAGGAATAGACTCACATTTTACTATACATATGTAATTCTGTGTTGTTTGAACCTTTAGAACAGGAGTTCATCTCACTTAAAAAATCATCTAATTAAAAAACTTGTTTAAGGTAAATTTTAAACAACATTAAAACAAATTGGGATGGGCGAATCAGTAGTAGCCCCATTACTCCAGCAACAGCAAGCATAATTAGAGAATGCCAGGGCCCAAAGTTAATTTATGGGTCACAACCTCAAGAGATAAGACTTACCCAAGTTGACAAAGTGAGTGAATGACAGAGTTAAGTGTACAACCCATGTCTCCTTCATGCCATAGGAAAACTGAATTCCCAAACCAGAGGAAAAACTTGAAATTACAGTGGGAATCAGTGAACCACTAAATCTGAGAAATGTGCCAGAGGTCATTAGCAGGCCATCCATTCCTTCATCTCAGTGAAAAATGAGAGAAGGTCAGAGTCTTGTTAGGAAACCCTGGAATGTATTGTGTTGGAGATGTTCAGGAAGACGCTATGGCAGTTTTGTCTTCTATTAGGCCTCCAAGTACTGGCACTTGTTACTTATAATTCCTCCAAAAGTTGTTTGACAATTAGAAAAAGAAATTAAGCACTTTATCAGTATTTGTGGAGTAATTGACTTTAAAAGAGCCCCATGCAATGTTTATCACTTAGAAGCAGCAGCAGTAACAGGCTGTTCTTTCTCTTCAAGGTATACATTTTCACTAACTGTTTTACTTGGGAAAACTAAGAGAGGGGTAGCAGAATCTGACTGGCTAATTTGAGTAAAACCGGAATCTACTGAAATGGTCTGGTCAGTGGTGCACTTATAAATGTTTAACATACAACTTTGCAGAACAAAAAATTCTGATTTATAGTGTGTACTTATTTCCATCATATAAATTATCCCACCATGGCCTATTACAAGCTACCAGTGTGACATTGCCCAGCTCACAAAATTCCTGAAAAGTTAACAATAGGCTCTCAGAGCTGACAGGAAGAAGTTCACAGGATGGAAGGGAGGTAGAAAAAGGTCAGCATCTGGGCAGTACCAGAGGGTCTCCACAGCAAGAACCACTCCATAATATTATCAGGTCACCACCACATTATCCTCTCTACACAGACCTCTATACTGCCCTGACCACTTTTCATAGCTGTTATGCCCTTTAGGGGAAAAGTAACTCACACACCCTAATATCCACAAACTATGTAATCCGAAAATAATCCTCATGGCCACACAGATACATGTCAGACTACCCCTAGTTATGGGCCCCAGTTCATACTTGCAAGTTCCAACTTATAAGGTCCCTTCCTGATGGCTTCTAAACTGGAGAAAATGAGTTTGCAACAAGAGATTGGGGCAATATCTGAATTGAGAGCATCTTACTTTTTTTATCTTTTAAAAACTTTTAATTATGGAAAATTCCCACACACATACAGAAGTAGAGAGAATAACATAATGAACCAACATTCTCAATAATCATCAACTTATGGCCAATTTTGTTCCATCTAGGTTCCTATTATTATTTTTTTAAAGGTTTTATTGGGGAATTGGGGGAGAGGAACAGCGTTGAGGAATCAGGGAAGGGGGAACAGACAAGTTGTTATCCTTTTTGTTCTTCAGTCTAGTTGTGGAGGATGTTGCTTCACTGGCCCATGTTGGTATTGTGATCATTGCACTTTTTCCCAGCTGAGGCAATTGGTCTCCAGCCATTGGACAGCCGCTCAAAGCAGCTCATGGCAGCTCATGGCAGCTCATGCTGGCTGCGGGCCACTCACAGTAGCTCACGGCAGCCCACTGTAGCCCCACTGCAGCCTACGCCATAGCCGGCGACTCACAGCAGCCCAGCTCCAGGTCGAGCTCTTGTTCATCATCTTAGCTGTAAAGGGTGCAGCATCACTGGCCTTAATGTGGGATCTGAACCAGGGCCCTACTGCTCAGAGTTGGCTCTCCCAAGCCAACTCTTAACCAACGCGCCACTTGGCCGGCCCTATTATTATTTTTTTAAGGAAGAAAAACATCACAAGAAAGATCAAGAGAGTAGATAAGACTGATGTTTGGAATTGCAATAACCTGGTAAAATAAAAATAGCTACAATTTTAAGAGTAAATATGGGTTAGGTGCTTTATATATATTACCTCATCAGATCTTCACAATAGCCCTGCTAGATTGGCATTATTACCTCAGTGTTTTGGATGAGGAACCTGAAGCTACAAAAAGTCAAAAACTTGCCCAAAGTCAAAAAACATTGACAAAGAATTTGAACTTGGAAAGATAGAAACTATGTTGTACCCAAAGTGTTAACAGTGGTTGCCTCTAGATGGTGGAATTATGGGGTTTTATTCTCTTCTTTTTGCTTATTTTTCCTTATTTCTCTATAATTAACATTCCTGGGCAGCATATCAGTGCAGACATGCTGATGGGAGCTATGATATTTTTCTTCACAGGCACAACTGGTTTGCAGCCAGTGCATCCCCCTGAAGGAGTTTCAAGAAAACCACCATTAAACAAGCTTCTGGACTTTTTTAATGGGGTTTGTGAACCTCAGGGTAGATATGATCCCAACAATCATCATAGAGCCATTGCTACCATGTTCCCAAATGTGGTCTGAAATCACTAGATTGCATTCAGATAAATATGGCATCCCAGCCTAAGAAGGAATCACCCCCAGTCTCTTCTGCACCAGTCTGTGTACACATTTGATTTCCATGGCAATTTTACTACATTCAGAAGACTGACCAGGAGAGTAATTAGTATAGAAACCATACCAATGAGTCAATTACTAAACAATTAATATCTGCCAGGTCTTAAGACACAGTTTCTGTCCTCAAAAACTGATTCAAGTGGACCATGGAACTCAAGGAAGACCTGAAGTACCTGGGAAGTATGTATAGCCTAAAAAAGAGATGATTCCAAGGGAGAGGTAAGGGTAGAGGTCAAGCAAAATCTGCAGCTTGTTTTAAACTCTTGAAAACAATGCTGTGTAGAAGAGGAACTGACTTATTCTACATTATTCGAAAAGTCCGAATAATTCATACCTTGAGAATACAGCAAAACATAGTTCACAAACAGCACAGGGAAGGGCTATTATACGGAATTCGCTAGTGATGAGATAGAAATAATCAATTGAGGAAAGGTGGACTTCTGGATGTAGCTGAAGGTACTGGGGACAAGCTAAGCTGGCTGGCATATGGTGAATATCTCACTTTTGTCCACTCAGCATCTGCCTCCCCTGTACTTCTTACGATCCTGTTGTACTGCCAATCACTAGCCCCCACCTCCTTAAACACAAGGGTGGGTGAGTGACCCAAGCTAGACCAATCTGACTCCCTCTCCTAGGAGTTGGACTCAAGTGGAAACACATAAGGACCGAAGGAGATAGGAGCTGTGAAATCCAATGATAAAGTCTAAAGAGGTGGTTCCTGCTGAGAAGCTTCTTTAGTTTCTATCCTCCATGGCCCTCATATATGGGCTCAAGTGAGAGCAAATGTGAACCTTACTCAAGTCCCTGTGATCAGAACTGGACCTTGAAGGGGCCTGGGTCTAAGAAGAAGGCAGCTGCCCAGTTATCAGATCTGGGACCTGATCTCAAGGCTAGACCCACAGTAAGGGGCCAGGAAGAATCTCAGCATACTGGGCTACAACCTTTGACTTCCCTTTGGCCTGTGGACAGGGTAGGTCCTAGAGCCTGGGACAGAGCTGAGACTGTAGCTAAGGAAATGGATGATGCCCTAGTAAACGGTCCCAGGAGAGGGAGTGCATCAATCAGGGTTTAATTCAAGAAGCAGAGACACTGCCAGCAAGAGAGCTAGCAGTTGGCAAGGGAAAAAGGAAGTAAAGTGCAGAAGAGCAAAGACAAGCTGAAACCCACAAGGACAAGCTGCAACCAAAAAGGATAGGCCAAAACCCATGTCAGTTCTTGTTGCATCTGATTTTGGTAGTATGGGTGTCCTGCTAAACACACACATCCGTCCCTGGACTGGGAAAAGCTAAAGAGAGATCCAGGGGAAGGTGGAGCAATTGCAGGCCCAGCCTTAGCTTCATACCAACAAGGTGAGTCAACAGGTCAGCCACATGCATGAACTATAAAATGGCTGATGCTTCATTTACATATTTCAAATCTCACACAAGAATCTCTCTTGAAGCCGACCCTAATAGGAAATGTACAAGAAAGGAAATTCTGAAAAATTTAACTCAACTTAGCCAAGTGAATTGCACAGGGAAGACAGAAGTAGAGGCTGGGAACAAGGAACAGCCTGATGAGTAGACTTAGGTCTAATAGACAGAAGTTACAGGAATAACTTTCGAACAGTGACTTGTCTAATAATGTATTAACTATATCATAAGTCAGGAGGGTCCTCGTCTCTGGATGTGTTCAAGCAGAAGTTTATGGCCAAATTATTTGCAATATTTAATACCTGTGGAAGTTCTTAAATATCAGGTAGGATCCACACTTTTTTTTTCAGAACAGTCACTCTCATAGATGAATTCGAGGAGGCAAGACTTAAGGAAGACAAGTTAGAAAGCTCTTTTAGTAACATGGAGTAAAGGTAATGAGAACCTGAACTAAGACAATAGTGGTAGAGGTGGTGAGGAGAGAATGGATCTGGAAGACAGGTGGAGGTAGACTCAAAAGGGCTGTGTCAACTGATTTGAGGTAGGACACTGTATTCATTTCCTATGGCTGCTGTAACAAACTGCCACTAACTTAGTGACTTAAAACAAGAGAAATTTATTCTATTACAGTTCTGGAGGCCAGAAATCCAAAATGAGTCTCACGAGGAAAAAATCAAGGTGTTGATAGGGCTGGTTCTTTCTGGAGTTTCCAGGGGAGAATCTGTTTTTCACCTCTTTCAGCTTCTGGTGGCTGCCAGCATTCCTTGCCTTATGGCATCACTCCAGTCTCTGCCACCATTGTCACTTGCCTTCTCCTTGTTTGTGTCAAATCTCCCTCAGCCACGCTCTTTTAAAGACACATGATTATATAAGACTCACCCACATAATCCAGAATAATCTTCCCACTTCAAGATTCTTAATCACAGGCTTGCCAAGTGACTCAGTTGGTTAAGAGCTTGCCCAAGAGTGTGAGCTCTGAGCAACAGGGTCGCCGGTTCGATTTTCACACGGGCCACTGATGCTGTGCCTGAGCTGAGCTGTTGCTGAGCTGCCAACAGGTGGTAGGATGGCTCAGCTGGTGAGAGCACGTTCTCCTAACAAGGCTGCCAGTTTGAACGGTGGGCTACACCCACCCGCAACTAGAACTTGGCATCTTGAACTGAGCGGTGCAACTGGACTTGGAGCTGAGCTTGCTGCGCCCTCCACAACTAAGATTGAAGGACAACAACGTGGCTGTTCCCCTTCCTCAATTCCCCAATGATGTTCCCCTCCCCCAATTCCCCAATAAAATCTTAAAAAAAGAAAAGATTCTTAATCACATCTGCAAAGTCCCTTTGCCATATAAGGTAACATTCACAGATTGCAGGGATTAGGACCTGGATATTTTATGGGGAGCCATTGTTTGGCCTATCATAGATAGTAAAAAGAAGGAAGGCAGCTATAACTCTGGGGCCTCAAGTCTGTGTGGCTCAGACCATGATAGAAACATTGATCAAAGTAAGACTATCAACAAGAAAACACTTTGGAGGAGAAGAGTTTAGTTTGGGATATGTTACATATGATATGAAGGATTGATGGGACATCCATACAGAGATACCCAGAAGAAACATGGAATATTAGCATTTAAAGCTTTGGAAAAGTATCCATGTTAAAGATAAAGATTTGAGAGCATCTGCAGAATTATGATCGACAAAGAGTATAAATTCTTTGAAGGTAAAGATTATATTTGCTTATACAGTAAAACCTTGGTTTGCGAGTGTTCCGCAAGACGAACAAACATTTCTAATACATTTTCACCTGGTAAACAAGTGATGTCTTGCAATACTAGTAGTTTGTTTCTGGAACAAATTATGCTCACAAACCAAGGTATTACTGTATTTCTAGCCTTAGTGCCTAGCGTAGAGTCTGGCACATAGTAGAGATTCAACAAATGTTTGTTGAATGAATGGATGAAAGTAAGATTGCAGAGAATATCAGGGGGAGATGGAGCAGTGAGCTTTAGATAGAAGGAGAAATCTTTCTTCTTTGAAAAAAAGAGGTAATAAAAAAAGAGAAGAGGTGGCTATGGAAAATAATTCTGAAGTGGACAGAATATATTGCAAGATCTCACTTTGGACAATTTTGATATTATCAAAGTGCAAGGTGAGGTCATCAGTGAGGAATGATACTGGGAGTGGCAATGACATTTCAGGAAAGTAAACCATAAAATGTCAGAGTTGGAAAGGACCTCGAGAGTATTGAGCCCATAGCTCTCATTTTACAGATAGGAAAAACAAGGCTTAGAAAAAGAAATAAATTTGTTCAGGTCATCCAGCCAAATAGAATGAGGTTCATTCATGCAACAAATATTTATTGAATGCTGACTCTGTGCCAGGCAAGCCCTATGCTAGGTGTTGGAATTACAGTGGAGAACAGGGCAGACACAGGCTCTGACCTCATTTCGTTTTTGTTACAATGGGAAAGACTCAGAAGGAAGCAGGGTGGTAAGTGCTATGGTGGGAAAAGTTCAAGTGGCTTAGGGAAGCACAGAGGAGGAAGCATGAGGGTTAAGAAATGAATAGCCACACTGGCGAGCTGAAATACCTCCTCAGCTAAAGGTAGGCAGTGACTTGGCTGTTAACCCAGGTAGCAGTTTCATGACCTAAATGATATTTATAATTCCAGGGAGAAGAAAAGAAGCCAACTCCCAGACCTTCACTCTGGTTCCAACATTCCTTTGTACTTGGCTCATTTCTTCATGTTTTCCAGGCAGACTAGAGCCACAGATGGAAGAGCACTACAATAAGTGGAGTGATCAGCTGGTGGATTCAATCCGATAAATTTGAACACATGAACCAATATGAGAAAAACTCAGAGCTTTTGTTCTACTTTTCCAAGGACACCCAGGATTAAAGAAACTGACAGAGCATGGATTAGTTTACTGAAGAAAGTGAAGTTTGCAATGAGATATGAAGTCAACAACAGGCAAGATTAACAGAGTGGGCAGCCCACTTTGTTTCACTATTTTATTTATTTATTTTTATAAGATTTTATTGGGGAATTGGGGGAGAGAAACAGTGTTGGGGAATTGGGGAGAGGGACCAGCCAAGTTGTTTTTCTTCAGTCTTAGTTGTGGAGGATGCCAGTCACCATCTGGCTTCCTGTCGGCAGCTTATGGCCTCTAAGCTCAAGGTGCTGTGTTCAATCTTAGTTGCAGGTGGGCGTAGCCACCATCCCATGCGGGAGTCGAACCAGCAGCCTTGTTGTTAAGCACGCACGCTCTATCCACTGAGCCATCCGAGCGGCAGCTCAGCTCAAGGTGCCAAGTTCAGTCTTAGTTGTGGGTGGGCGTAGCCACCATCGAACAGGCAATCTTGTTGTTACACCAGCTGAGCCATCCTGCCACCTGTTGGCAGCTCAGCAGCAGCTCAGCTTGGGTGCAGTGTCACTGGCCCATGTGGGAATCGAACCAGTGGCGCTGTTGCTCAGAACTCACACTCTTAAGCCAACTCTTAACCAACGGAGCCACTCGGCCAGCCCTGTTTCACTCTTTTAATATGTCACCACATCTCTCTTAAGGCCAGTTGTGCTAGAAGCCAGTAATAAGAAGGCAATTATGTTGCAGAAAAGAACAAATACCACTTATTTAGCTTGAAGTGAAAAAAAAATACCACTTAATTAGCTTGAAGTAAAACAATTAAATTTCTATTACTTTTCTAATTCCTCATCTTACCTATCATTATAATATGCTTCTTCCTTCTCCAGGGTGCTCCCTCTCACAAGAGTTCTGTGAATCTCAAGGGTGCATACTCATTTCAAAGGGTCAGTGCTGGCTTCTGTTGCTGTGAGGAAAGAAAGCTGGAAGCCTGCTCACTCCACCTAGGAAATGTTTTCTTCAGCTGTTGTCACTGTTGCTACAACACGACATTGCTGGGAGTCCAGCAGTCCAACCCCATCCCTGGTGCTGTGGTGGTTGAGGCTTGCATTGGCACAGAAGCTTCTCTAGGGGGTTTTGGGAATAGTAACTGAAGGAGTGTTAGACTCAGCTATGAGCAGGTCATGCCACCCACAGGCCTCAGCTTCAAAGCTTGTCAAGCCTCGGTTGCAGCAAGCCTCCATGTGTATCCAGAGGAAGAAACCAAAACACTCTGGAACTCTTTCCCTTGAGGCTAGTGTCATTTCCCAAGAAAGAGGGTGGGAATGCTGGAGGGGCCACAAAACAAATACTGGGGTTGGGGGGAGGGCTGTAGAGAGAAAGCTTGAGAAAGAATGAGTGAAGTGGGACTCCCCTCTTCTGAAAGCCTAAAATGGCGAAACTTACTCCCATCCCCATTTGTAGTTCTGGAGAAAGATTTAATAGATAAAACACAGCTACCCAACTGATCGGCTTTGCCACACTCGGATGCTGCCAATGGATTAGAAATGGGCAAGAATTACTAATCTTGGTGTTTGGGGCAATCTGGCACAGCTTGGGGGAGCCAGAGCCCCCTGGCCAGTCACCACCAGCTGACAGCAGTCTAGATGGACTTTTTTCAGAAGACAGACCCTATAGGACAGAATGTGGAATTCTGCCCTGCAGTCTTCATGGGCAGCTAGCATGAAGGGCACTTCCAACCCCTCACTGATCCACTGCTTCATGCTGAGCATACCCAAGAAGGTGCGCCACCACCAGCATATCAGTTTGAGAGATGCTAGAAAAGGCCATGAGGAGGGGAACTGCTGGGGATTCCAGGGATCAGACTCAAATCCCTATCTCCCCATATGTCACACACTTAACATCTATTTTATACACCCTTTTAGTTGCATCCAAGTAAGCCACATATTGACTGCATGTGTGTTCTACAGATTGTAGCATCATCATTATTCTGAAATACTGTGCTTGACATGAAAAAGTTCAACTGGATTTGAAATCCTTTTGTGTCATCACAAGATATTCCATCATAGTATTTATCAACAACAGAAAATGAACAGCTGTTAGACACTTTCAAAATAATTTCAACTGTTATAAATTTTGGAATGATTGCAAAACAAGGTTTAAATTGTCTTTATCACCCACTTGTGGGCACAAAGCTTCTTGTCAGTGGTGGCCATGAAGAATTCAGAGTCATCTCTAAAACCTTTGATAGGGAATGGTGTGTAATCATTTTAAGCATGATATCTGATATAAAAAGTTATACTGAATGAAGCAAGCTCAAGTTTTTCACTGAACATTTTTGAAAATATTTTATTTATAAGTTTTACACAAATATTTAATGTTTTCTTTAATATTTTATATTTATTTTTCTTATCATAATTATATGATACAAAAAAGTAATGGGTGTTGTCAATGAGTCCCAAATTCCCTCCAGTTTACCCATGGATGCCATACAAATGTTATCACTTTCCATTTGTGTTATGATATAAAAGAGTTTGGAAACACTGAGATAAAATCACATTGAGATACTAATAAGAAGAAAGAGAGTTGCTTAAACCACTTTATTAATCAGGACTCATTTAGTTGTAAGTGGCAGAAGCTCAACTAGAACTAGCTTGAGCAAAATAAGCCGTGGGGGTGGGATTAGATTTATTGACTCAAGAACCAAACATGTAAAATGGCAGGGATGGAGCTGGCCTCAGTGATGACTGGATGAAGGGATGCAAATACCACTACCTCTCTCTCGTTCACTATCTCTAGATCTCCATTCTCTATTTCTTCTTGCTGCATCTCTTGAAACACTTACTTTTCTACCTACTGCTGTCAGATTTTCTACTGAGGCAGGGAAGAAGACTGTAAACAGATCTGGCTTATATCTTTATAGCTTTTGTCTTGTATTAGTATGAAAACTTCTGAGGAACGATTCTGATTAGCTCACTTTGAGTCAGGTGGTCACCCGTTGACCAAAGATACAAGGTCTGTTAGCAGAAAAATAGTCACTGAGGGAATCATGACTCTGGTCACCCTTGAATTTTTGTTTTCCAAAATCTGCATTGTAATTCAGTGTGCCTTTGGTCTGTAAGAGACAGGATTGGAGGCTTCTGAAAGGGAAAGGTACCAGCTTTAGATTACCTTCCAGCACTCCAGTTATTACTGGGCTGAAGGGGCATTTAATCTTTCCCAGGTAGATTATTAGGTGACACCACCAAATAGCCTTAGACAGAAACTATAAGTACAGAGCTGGCCCCTCTAGCATAACAGACTTTAAGATTAATATCTTTGATTTCTCCTCCATATGGAAGCAATGCCCATGCCATACCTGGCCCATGCTACACACAATCAGGATAGGCTAGGGTATTCTGGGGTAACAACTCTCAAATCTCAGTGGCTTAAAATAACAAATATTTATTTTGCACTCATTCTTCATGTCTGTCATGAGTTGGCAGGGGTATCTGCTTATTGTGATCACTCATGGACACAGACCTAATGGGAAGAGAGTGCAAGAGAGCCTACCACTGGTAACTAAGTGTTCTGATCTAGAAGTGACATATCATTACCACTGTCTTTGCTTGGGATGCTAAAACAAAATACCATAGATTGTGCCTTAACAAATTTATTTTTCACAGTGCTAGAGGCTGGGAAGTCCAAGATCAAGGTGCCAGCTGATTTGGTTCCTGGTGAGAGCCTTCTTCCTGGTTTGCAGATGGCTGCCTTCTTGCTGTGTTCTCACATGGCAGAGAGAGAACATCTCTCTTCTCCCTCCTCCTCTTGTGATTCTTTATCTTACTTTTTCATGTCTCTTCTTATGAGGGCACTAATCCTATTCATGTGGGCTCCACCTTTATGACCTAATTATCTCCCAAAGGCCCCACCTCCAAATGCCATCACATTGAGAAGTTTAAGACTTTAGCATATGAATTCTGAGGGGGCAAAAACTTTCAGTACATAGCAACTACTTACAACTCACATGGCCCCACCCGACCCCAAAGAGGCCAGGAAATGAAATCCTACCATGTGTCCAAGGAGATCCAGAAAAACTTTCTTAATAGCATTAATGTCTGCAACACTGCTTTACAACTGCCTATATTAGAGTTGGGTGGTTGAGGCTTACCCCCAACAAAATTACATGGTAGGTGATTTATCAGTATTATTTTGCCTGATATTAGAAAAATCCAATATGAAAAATGCAAATTATTAAACTAGATCAAGTATGGGTTACTTATTCACAGTGAGTGAATTATCTAATGTACAAAAGGATTCAGCTTAGAACCTCTTTAACACATCTAAATGTTCATTTACATATCATTTACTAAAGAATTCAGCAACCCTTTTGCTGTACCTTAAGTTAACTTATCATACACCTTTGAATTTTGACTCTATGTTGCCTATTTCAGTATTTCTAGGACACAACATATAAATTAATCCACAGTTTCTCTGGGGTGAATTGTAAAGGGTCCATGGTTATTCAAACCCAAGGAGAAGACTGAAAGGCACAGTGAAAATAAAAACTGACATTAATTATGCAGAATAATAAATTCACAAAGGTAGGACAAGACTTATCCCTTCTCCCAGAGTAAAATCTTTTTCTTTTCAGAAGTGGCTGGTGGGATTTTAATGTTTACACATTAAAATGAATAACAAAGACCTGGGAAGACTTGATTCCCATAACAAAGTTGTTGGAACAAAAACCCAATATTAGCATATGACAATGACTTCACTCAAGAGGACACCCCACACCTCTATAAAACAAGGACAAGAGCACAATTCTAGTCTGGTTATCTTTGTCAATGAGCCTCAAAATCATCAGCAACCAATGCACAGCCAAACTCGGTCACCTCTGGCAAGGGGAGCTAAGCAAATCATTCAATCTCCCTGCACACAAACCCAATCTGCCTCTGAGGCTGCTGCTTCTCAAGTGTTAAACATGGGGTCAGCAAAGTTGGAGGCCTTCAAAAGTGGTAGAAAACTTGGCAACAGTCCACATGGAATTGACCTTCTACTTAAGAGAGTAAGACGTGTTATTAAGAAAAATTGTAATTACAAGTACAAAAAAATATATAGCCTTCAACTACACAGGCAATACTACCAACTCACCAGGAACATGAGCACCATCACCACCCTATTGCCCCATCCTCAACCCCTGAGTTTGGCTGCTTGGCCTTGAGTGTATCTGGAAGATTGCACTGCATGCACACCTGGGACAAATCAAACAAGATTGGTGGGAGTTCTTTCCCAGGAAAAACTGACAAATGCATTGGTGGCTGAGGAACCAGTAAAGTCCTGACACCAAAAGATACAGAATGACTGACATTCATTCCTTCATTTAGTCATTCATTCACAAATGTTTATGAATACCCATCAATTGCTAAGACATGCACTGAGCACCGTACAAGACAGACACCATGCCTGCCCTTATGGCGCTCACATCCTAGTGAGGGAGACAAGTAAATGGTTAATTAGGATGCTGCGAGGGCAGTGCTATGACAGGAGAATGCAGAGAGCTGTGGGAGCACAGAGGAGGGGCTCTTAGCACTGCTTAAATAACTCAGGGAGAGGTTTTGGTGACATCTAAGCTGAAGCGTGAAGGATGAATAGGAGTTTGCCCAATGAATGAGGTAGAAAAAGAGTGCTCAGGCAGAGTGAACAGTATGTGCAAAAGCATGGTGATAAAAAATTCAGTTCAAGACCTGGAGAAGGACTGCATGTATAACAAGATCTTGGAGTGCACAAAGGGAATGGGAAACTGACAGGACATGAAGCTAGAGAAATAATCAAGGAACAGGTATTGGAGAGCCTTGCAAACCATGAAATCAGAATTTGCATTTTATCATGATAGCAGTAAGAGTTTTAAGCAAGAGCGTGGCATGAACAGAATGGCATTTTAGGGAGATGGATCTGGTTGCATAGAGGAGAAGGGAGAGCGAGAGTGAAAGAAGGGAGCTCAGCTAGAAAGCAGTGGCCCAGGCAAGAGATGATAGTGGCCTGGGAGAGAATACTAGATGTTCTGGTAGAGACTGAGAAAAGACAATGAATTTGAGAGGTGTTTTGAAAGTAGATTGACAAGATTTTGTCAGCGATTAGATAAGAAAAGAGGAAGAAAGAAGTCATGGACGACAGGTCTCTGATTTGAGCAATGAAATGGCGCCATTTACTGAGCTAAGGAGGAATGGGAAAATTAAATATGACACAGTCCTCAGTGAAAGATAGAGATCCTATAGTTATCAGTGTAAGTAGTGATTGGAACCACAGTTATAGATGAAACCACTTAGCCTTACTACACGAAGTGTGGTTCAGGGACCAGCAGCATGGGCATCACCTGGGAAGGTGTTAGAAATGCAAAATCTCCAACCCCACCCCAGCCTTACTGATGGCAAATCTGCATTTTAACAAGCTCCTCAGGGATCCCTATGCATATTAATGTCTGAGAAGCACGTCTCTGGTGGACATATACATTTCTCAACTTGGGCTCTATGTAAGAACTGCCTGTGAGGCGCCTTTTTTCCTATCTCGAATGAAGTTGTTTATTTGCAATAAAGAAAGATTTATAAGGCAAAATCACTTCACATACAAATTTATTCATAATAATCAGCATGGAGGAGAGATTCAGAAGACATGGATCCACACAAAATATGTGCACCTTACTTAAAAAAGACAAAGGTGAGGGCCGGCCGAGTGGCGCATTGGTTAAGAGCTGGCATGGGATGCTGACTCTGAGCAGCAGGGCCCCGGTTCGGATCCCACATGAGAGCCAGTGACACTGCCCTCTACAGCTAAGATGGTGAACAACAGCTCGACCTGGAGCTGGGCTGCCATGAGTCGCTGGTGATGGTATAGGCTGCAGCTCCTGCTGCAGTGGGCTGCTGTAAGCTACCATGAGTGGCCGGCAGCCAGTGTGAGCGGCTGGCAGCCGGTGTGAGCTGCCAAGAGACACTGTGAGCAGCCATCCAGAGGCCGGTGACCCATCTGCCTCACCCGGGAAGAGCACAATGATGATGCCAACATGGATCAGTGAAGCAACATCCTCCACAACTAGACTGAAGAACAAAAGGACAATAACTTGTCTGTTCCCCTTCCCCCGATTCCCCAGTGCTATTCCCCTCCCCCAATTCCCCTATAAAATCTTTAAAAAAAAAAGAGTGCGAGCTCTGAGCAACAGCAGTTCGATGCCCGGTCCGAGCTGAGCTGCCGCTGAACTGCCAACAGGGGATGGCTCAACAAAAAAAAAAAACCGACAAACATGCATTTTTTTTTAAGATTTTATTGGGGAATTGGGGGAAGGGGAAGAGACAAGTTGCTGTCCTTTTGTTCTTCAGTCTAGTTGTGGAGGACTTCGCTTCACTGGCCCAAGTTGGCACCATCATTGCGCTCTTCCCGGGCGAGGCAGATCAGTCGCCGGCTTCTGGACGGCCGCTCACTGCGGCTGCTGGCCGCTCACGCTGGCTGTTGGCTACATACAGTAGCCCATGGCAACCCACTGTCACAGGGTCCGCAGCCTATGCCGTCCGACGGCAACTCACGGCAGCCCAGCTCCAGGTTGAGCTGTTGTTCAGCATCTTAGCTGTGGGGGCCAGTGTCACTGGCCCTCATATGTGGGATCCGAACCAGGGCCCTCTGGCACCCCAAGCCAGTTCTTTACCATCGCGCCACTTGGCCGGCCCGACAAACATGCATTTTGATGAAAAAATCAAACCCCATGATAGTTACATGTCATGTGACCTGCTAGTTAGAGAAAGAAAGTTGTAGTCTCAGCAAACTGATAGATCTTTAATCTTTCACTGAACAATTTTGTGACTCCACTTAAATGCATGTGATCAGCACCCCATACAATTAGACTTTTGAAGTGTCTTTACTATAACATTTCATACACTTATCTCCCTAACGAGGAACCCCTACAAAGATTCTAAGAGTTTCTTCTTCTGACTCTTGCTGGAGTTGTCCCAGAAAACTTCAAGAGAATGTTGGACTAAGAATGATTCATCAATATGTTTAATACCTCAAAGCATGGTTGTTAGTTACAGGATTTTATTGGTACCTGTGTAAATGAAAATTTAACAGATGCTGTTTGTATTAGTTAGGGTCCTCTAGAGAAACAAGATGTGTGTGTGTGTGTGTGTGTGTGTGTGTGTGTGGAGAGAGAGAGAGAGAGAGAGAGAGAGAGATTTCTTTTAAGGAATTGACTGACACAATTGTGGGGGCTGACAAATTTGAAATTCGTAGGGCCTGCTGACAGATTAGAAATTAGGTTAGAAGTGATGTTGCAGTCTTGAGCCTGAAATTTGCAGGGCAGATGGCAGGCTGGAAACTCAGGCAGAATTTCAGTGTCATAGTTTTGAAGCAGAATTTATTTCTTCAGTTCTGTGCCTACTCTTGCATCTTCCAACCCACCTATTCCAGTTGCCAAGGAACTTGGTAGACAACAAATGTTTAGGGTAAATTGGTTTGAAAGCCACTAACTGATTCAGCATATCAAAAGCGACAAATGACAGTTCCTGATAGAGTGAAACCTTGGGTGTGTGAGAAGGAGGCAGTTGGTGGAGAGGAGTAGAAAACACCATCAATCTTGAACATATTTCAAATATTTATACAGAGCAAGAGTCCAGTGGGAATCTTATTTATACTTGGGCACTTGGGAATAATTGTTTGCTGATTCATTTCTACTAAGCCTCCACCTACACTTTACAAAGGAAGAGTCTGAGTCCAGGGAAAAAAATTAGAGTGAGCTTAGTCCAGCCATCTTTCTCCATCCTGAACCATTGAAACCATTTCTCAACCAGTTTTCCCCAACTGTCTGATCATTATCTTCTTAAAATGTGAATCAGGTAGGCAGAAAGAATAAGACCATGGGGAGAGAGGGGGAAGTAAAAGAAAGATGAAGTTAGGGGAGACAAAGGAAGGAAGAGATGGAGTCATTCTTAAGAAAAGGTGCAGTTACCAGACTGGCCAGGACTAGATTTTGGTGACTCAGGACCATCTTGCCCCTCAAGGTGAACTTTAGCTAATTGTAATGAATTGTAATACTATTAGCATTGCAGGCAGGGCAAAATCACCCCCTGTGTTGCCATTACTGTTCTGAAAAGGGCCAATAAGGACAAGGGAACCCCACCTCCAGACAGGAAAAAGTGCTCAGTGAGAACCCTCCTGGGAATGCCTATAACGCCACTCCTAAATTTTGAATATTTTGTGCCTTCATTCTAATAAAATCCTAAGCCTCTTTGTTCTTCAGGGCAGTTGCTCTTCTCTGGGTCTGCCTGCTTTCACACCATCCTGAGAGTATACTATCTCTCTCTTTTTTTTTTTAATAAATACACTGCTTTCTTGGTTTTGCTTGCTTGGCTTATTTGGTGCATCTTTGAATTCTTTCCAGAGGCGTAAACCAACAATCCATTTTTTCTGGGCAACAATATTTCTGCCTATCTTTTGCATTTAGACTAAAACACAAATCCTTTAATATAGCCTAAAAAGTACTGTTTAATCCAGCCTCTGTTTCTGTCTCCAACTTCATCTTGCTATTCTTCTTGCTCACTACACTACAAACACAGTGGTCTTTCAGTTCCTAGAATCTGGTCAAGCTTTTTTTTTTAATTGGGGAGTTGAGGGAGGGAAACAGTGTTGGGGAATTGGGGAGAGGGACCAGCCAAGTTATTATTTTTCAATCTTCGTTGTGGAGGGCGCCAGTTGCCATCTAGCTGACTGTCGGCAGCTCGTGGCCTCTAAGCTCAAGGTGCTGTGTTACAAGTTGTGGGTGGGCATAGCCTCCATTCCATGCAAGAGTCAAACCAGCAGCCTTGTTGTTAAGAGCGCATGCTCTATCCACTGAGCCATCCGAGTGGCAGCTCAGCTCAAGGTGCCGAGTTCAGTCTTATTTGCGGGGGAGCATAGCCCACCACTGAACAGACAGTCTTGTTGTTAGGAGGATGTGCTCTCACCAGCTGAGCCATCCTGCCACCTGTTGGCAGCTCAGTGGCAGTTCGGCTCAGGAGCAGCATCACTAGCCCATGTGGGAATCAAACCGGTGGCCCTGTTGCTCAGAGCTCGCACTCTTAAGCTAGCTCTTAACCAACTGAGCCAC
Organism: Hipposideros armiger; assembly: GCF_001890085.2. Classification (NCBI taxonomy): domain Eukaryota; kingdom Metazoa; phylum Chordata; class Mammalia; order Chiroptera; family Hipposideridae; genus Hipposideros; species Hipposideros armiger. Next base: position 571,557 of record NW_017731631.1, read on the forward strand.
TTGGCTGGACCCGGGTCAAGCTTTTAACCACTCAAGGGCCTTTTCACTCTTGTCAGTCCCATAGTTTACACCTCTTTTCACAGCTAATTCTTTCCACTTCCTTAAGTTTCATCGTTAAAAATCTTCCCTGACCACCTTATCTAAAGTAGGTTCCCCTCAATTTTTACACTACAGCACCCGCTTATTTCTTTCATTACTTTTTAAAAAGATTTTATTGGGGAATTCGGGGAGGGGAACAGTGTTGGGGAACCAGGGGAGGGGAACAGACATGCTGCTGGGATTTTGTTCTTCAGTCTAGTTGTGGAGGACGTCGCTTCACTGGCCCATGTTGGTATTATCACTGAGCTCTTCCCGGGTGAGGCAGTCACTCACTGGCCATTGAATGGCCTCTTGCAGCAGCTCACGGCAGCTCACGGCAGCTCACACCCACTGCCAGCCAGCCCTACTGCAGCCTATGCCATCGCCAGTGACTCACGGCAGCCCAGCTCCAGGTGGAGCTGTTGTTCATCATCTTAGCTGTAGAGGGCACAGCGTCACTGGCCCTCATATGTGGGATCCAAACCGCGGCCCTGCTGCTCTGAGCTGGCGCTCCCAAACGAGCTCTTAATCAGTTGAGCCACTCGGCCGGCCCCCTCTTAATACTTTTGAGAAGAGCAACTGTTCTTATAGCAGAAGATACTAAAGTTAATATTATAGAGGGTTGGAACAATAGGGATCTATAAAATATAAATCTGTTTAAAACCTGGATAGCTAATGCTGAAGATGAAACATAATAGAACATCTAGAAAAATTTTTAATGAAGTCCCCAAAATATATATTTCCTGGTTTATGACAGATCACTTACACACCCCACCCCACCCCCACGAACTGTTCATCTGCTCCTGGTACCCATCTGAGCAGTTATTGGCTCAACCTTGGGCCCAAACCAGCAGTCTACATATCATCCTTGATTCTGTATTCTTTCTTTCCTTCCATGTCTATTTCTGTTTCCTTTTGCTGTGTTAACAAAACACCCAAAACTTAGTGTCTTTAAAAAAATTTGCATCCTAAAAATGCATTATTATCTCGTATGGTTCTCTGAGTTGAATGGGCAGGGATGGGTGGGAATTGCTTGGATCTATGATGCAGTTGTAGTCATTGGCTGGGGAGGTGGGGTGGGGTCACCTGAAGGCTCGACTGGATAGGGTATCTAAGATGTCTCACATACTGACAGTTGATGCAGGCTGTCAGCTGGGAGCTTAGCTGGGGCTGTCAACCAGAGCAACTATGTATGTGTGACCTCTCCATTTGGCTTGCACTTCTCAAAATATGCCAGTTGTGTTCTAAGAGTACAAGTTCTAAGAAACAAGACATGAAAGCTGCTGGTCTCTTAGGGCCCAGAAAGTAGGCCCTGCCATATTCTATTTGTCAAAAAGGTCACTGAGCACACCCAAATTCAAAAGGAGGAGCTACAGTACCCACCTATCAATCAGAAAAGAGTCAATGAAGCTGTAGCTATCTTTAATCTGCCATAATACCCCATTACATTCTGGCCATTATACCTCATAAAAATTCTCCCAATCTCTTTTCTTGAACCTCTCTGCCACAACCTTACTATAGACCACCATCAAATTCTCTCCTAGATAGTTGCAAAAAAAGAGAAAAAATAATGTACTTCTTTGGGAAACTTCAGTCTTTGCTCTTAAGGCCTTAGAGCAGCAGTTCTCAACCTGTGGGCTGTGATCCCTTTGGGGGTCGAGACGACCTTTTCACAGGGGTCGCCTAAGACCATCGGAAAACAAAACGATACCTACATTACAATTCATAACAGTAGCAGAATTACAGTTATAGAGTAGCAATGAAAATAGTTTTATGGTTGGGGGTCACCACAACATGAGGAACTGTATTAAGGGGTCGCAGCATTAGGAAGGTTGAGAACCACTGCCCTAGAGGGTGATCTGCTTCACTAAAAGTCAACTGATTGTGTTAATCACATATAAAAATATCTCCATAGCAACACCTAGACTAGTGTTTGACCAAACAACTAAGTAGCATATTCTAGCCAAGTTGACACATAAAATAAACTGACAAACTGCTTTTCTTTGCAATACATTGTTGTGGTGAGCTGTAAAAACCCAAAAGGATGGTGTGTTATTCTACATTTCCTTCTTTCAGGAGTAAGAGTAAGTTTTTCTCAAGACAAATGGCTCCTCCCTCTCCACAGTGTTTGGCCAGTGGGATGTAGGCTGAAATGCCATGTATCACTTCTGGAATGGAGAATTTAATATATCATAACCTAGTATATCTTGAATAAATTGTCCCTGCAAGCTTGGTGGGGGGGATAGGAGGAGGCAGGTGGCAAGCGTTAACCAAATTATCCATTCTTCGCCTCTGCCTGAGAAGTAGCTGTCTCCCTCCTTCCCTTCATCCTTCTTTTTAGTGCACTTTGTATTATACACAGACACTCTCACTCCATTCCCCATCCTATACCCAATATACAAACTTCTTTGTGTTAAAACAAATTTTTCTAAAAGTCAGAATTTCAAGATGCTTCTTTGAAACACCTTGTACTTCAATCAAATAATATATAAAAACTTGCTGGACAGTGAGCACTGATTTTTAAATCTAAAACCAATAGAGAGTCCCTTCAAGTACTACCCTCTTCCTTATTTATAAAAGATTCTGAGTTTTTTTTAATGTAAAAAAAAAACGCCTTAGCTTGGGGTTCTTCATCAATCAAAACATAAGACAAAAAATGGAAAGCTGAACACTTGACTCCATTGTACTAAGGGCCATCAACCAAAATTATTGTATTTCTGGAATGTATTGGTAGAGTGGAAAAAGCACCATTGGAATAAAATATTGCCACGGAGGTGCCTGTTTTTATAAGCAAATTGTTGGCAAGACCTATTTAGCAGCAGGCAGCTTTTATGAAAGGCAGCATTGTAGGTCATCAACACTTGTTCCATTTAAACTATCCAAGGTTGGGAAGGGGAAAGATGGAGGAAGGTAAGTTGGAATCTGTTATAATGGAAAGTTAACAAGGTGCCTAGGATGAATTGTAAGGCCCAGGAATTTTTTGAAAATATTGGTAGATAAAAATTGAGAAAGCTATTATTTAAAATATATAAGCAGAGCTCTGAGCAACAGTGGTTCAAGTCCAGCCCGAGCTGAGCAGCCTCTGAGCTGCCAACAGGTAGCAGGATGGCTCAGCTGAAAAAAAATAAAATAAAATAAAATATATAAGCAGAGATCTTGGGAAGTTGAAATATGAATTCATCTTTAGTTCAAGCTACTCCTTTTACAGGAGAGGTTGAGGAGAACTCTTGAATGGGCCCTTCAGTTCCATGCATGCAAAGCAAGTAATGATGCTTTGTTCTTGAAGGAAGCTATGAAGCAACATGAATGAAGATGTTTTTAGACTGATGAACTGAGTTTTATTTGGTAATATAAATTGTTGCAAAAATCATTAAGTGTATAACTATTAGGGAAATGCAAATCAAAACTACAACGAGAAACCATCTCACACTTGTTAAAATGGCTATTATCAACAAGATGTTAGTAATAACAAGTATTGAAGAGACTATGCAGAAAAAGGAACCCTCATACACTCACTGCTGGTGGGAATGTAAACTGGTACAGCCACTATGGAAAACAGTATGGTTTCCTCAAAAAATTAAAAATAAAATTACCATATGACCCAGCAATCCCTCTTCTGGGAATTTACCTCTAAAATTTGAAAACACTTATCCATAAATATATATGTACCCCTATGTTCACTGCAGCATTATTCATGGTGGCCAAGACATGGGAACAACTGAAGTTTTCTTCAATAGGTGATTGGATAAAGAAGATGTGGTACATATATACAATGGAATATTAATCATAAGAAAAAATGTGATGCTGCCTTTTGTGACAACATGCATGGATCTTGAGATTGTCATGCTAAGGGAAGTAAATCAAATAGAAAAAGTTTATAACCATATGATTTCACTTATATGTGAACATATATGTTGTAACAAATGAACAAGATAAACAAACAAAAGCTCATAGACACAGACAATAGTTTAGTGGTTACCAGGGAGAAAGGAGGGAAGAGAGAGATAGAAAAGGTTAGAGGGGGTCAAATATATGGTGATGGAAGGAGATTTTATTTTGGGTGGTGGAACACAGAATATAATATCTAGATGATGTATTATAAAATTATACACTTGAAACCTACATAAATTTATTAATCAATGTCACCCTAATAAAAAAAATCATTTGGCGTAGTTGAACTAGAGTTCACCTTATGTTTCTGCAGATTTTTTTTTTTTGCCCTGAGGAACTGTCCTTTGCCTTATAACTTCTTCTTCTGGAAATATGTCTTTTCTTGTTTGAGTGATTACACACAGAAGATGAGAAATTGATCCTGAAAGAACACACAAGAATGGCCTCCACCTTAAGCAGAAGAGATGGAAAATAAAATGGGACTGAATTAAATGCTAGCTTCCTAATTCTGTAATTGAGGGCTAGATTATTTGTAGAACCCTTCTAATGAAAACAACTGAAAAAGCTGGATAAAATATAAAAATCACCATCTTAAGAGCATAAAAGACCCAACAGGCCAGTAGGGAATTACGAAGCCAAAATTAAAGGGAAAATATTCACCAGAGAGATGAATAAGAAGAAAAGCAACCCTTTCAATGAGGGTTTTTCACAATCCCCCAAATTTTGAATTTTCACTTTGAAAACTCGCAGAACAAGTGGCAGCAGAATAGCAATCAAAGCCCAGAGCCTTCACAAACAGGAGACTTTCCCCACAATAAGCTAGGACCACAAAGTGCTACCCTTTCAAGGAAAAGGTGAACCAGAATTGGGACAGTCATTACATGGTATTACAGCCCAAGTCTGATTTTATCAGTCATTCAGAGAACCTCAAGACTTAAAATAGACCTAAGGCAATACCATATTGTGTGTGCCCCCCAAAAGCCTGAAAGAAACAAATACATATATTTTTGGAAGACGATGATGTCTTTACCCTTGATCTCAAATTATTCTTACAAATAAATAAATAAATAAATAAATTTAATGAGCAAGCACAGTAAAAAGTGACCAAGTACACAAGGACTCTAAGAGCAAGAACCAGTAGAAATAGCCAACAAAATCAATACTGCATTTTAAACAGAAATCATCAACAAAATGCACAAACATGCAAAAAAAGGTACTAATAACCTATAGAGAGGATGCTTGTTTACAGTAGAAGATCTGAAACAATTAGTCAGAATATCACTTTGTTTGACCTCAGCTAGGATTATTCGAGAAATAAAGAAAGAGAGAAGACATAAAAAACCAAGACAAGAGTAGAGATGAACAGGAAATTTCATGTATATGTGGAAAACATTTTTTTAAAATAAAGAAGGCAAAAACCACTGAAACTGACTCAAGAAGAAGTAGAAAATATGAACAGATCTATAACAAGTAAAGAGAATGAATTAGTAATCAAACACCTTCTAATAAAGAAAAGCCCAGGACCAGATGTCTGTACTGGTGAATTATATCAAACATTTAAAAATAACACCCATCCTTCTGAAACTCTTCTGAAAAGTGGAAGGAACACTTCCTAACTCATTCTTGAGGCTGGCGTTACTCTAACACCAAAACCAGACAAAGACCATAAAAGAAAAGAAATCTACAGGCCAATATCCTTAATGAATACAGTTGCAAAAGTCCTCAAGGAAATACTAGCAAACTAGATTCTGCAGCATATTAAAAAGATTATAACCACAATGGGATACCACTTCATGAACCCACTAAGATGGCTATTAAAAAAAAAAAACAGCGCTGGCCAAGTGGCTCATTTGGTTAAGAGCACAAGCTCTGAGCAACAGGGTCACCAGTTCGATTCCCACATGGGCCAGTGAGCTGCGCCTAAGCTGAGCTGCCGCTGAGCTGCCACTGAGCTG
>NW_017731631.1:578275-599074 GCF_001890085.2 Hipposideros armiger
CTCTGAGCAACAGCGGTTCGAGGCCAGCCCGAGCTGAGCAGCCGCTAAGCTGCCAATAGGTAGCAGGATGGCTCAGCTAAAAAAAAAAAAAAAAGAGCAAAATCCAGAATAGGCAAATATATAGAGATGGAAACTACATTAGTGTTTGCCAATAGCTTAGGGGAGGGGGAATGAGAAATGACTGGTTAATAGGTATGTTCTCTTCTGGGGTGATGAAAATATTCTGGAATTAGATCATAGTGATGGTTTCACATCATTGTGAATACAATAAAAATCACTGAAAGGTATGACGGGCCAGCCGCCACAAGTCGATCAGTACCTGAAGGGGGGAGCGGGAATTAAAGAAAGAGACACACTCACATGACTGCTGATGCTGTCGGTCTTCACTGATGGTGAAGCCCCGAGTTTATTTCCCATCACCAATATATGCAGTTTGAGTACGTGCAGTTTAACAAGGAAAAAATGCATTACCTCAGTGAAAATAAATCTTCATCTTTTACATAGAAACTACAAAATTACTGAAACTCCATAAAACAATTATCCCATGACAGAATCTACCAATTACCCTGATAGCCATCAATCCTCTGTGTCCTGGAACTGACCATTCTCACCACATACCTCAACAACTTGTAAGCACCCTCCAGGTGCAGGCAGAGACAATGCCTTAGGAACAGAAACAGGTTAAGCATTAACTGAGCCAGTCTGTAAGGCTCTGAATTAGCTGTAACCATGGCTCCCCACAGAAAGGTACACTTTAAAATGGTCAAAGTGATGAATTTTATCTCCATTTAAAAAAAACATCATTAGGGCTATTAACTCTGATTATGCTAGACTTAACTACAGATCCAGTGTAATGTCTGACACCTATTACCTGCTCAATATACATTTATTGAATGAATGTTCAAATGAGTAAATGAATAAATAGAAATACCTAACAAGCAGACTAGATTGTAATCTCTATCAGGGCAGAAATTTGTCTCTGTCCTGTCTGTTTCGTTCACTGTAGTATTCTCCAGTGCCTATCACATAGTAAGTATACAATAAATATTTCCTAAAGGAATGGATAGATGAGTTTTTCTCCTTTCTTATGGGGCTATTGCTTGGGTGTGATCAGAATAGCCCAGGTCCTGAACCTCACTTTTGGGGGTCTAGAAACGGTTCAGTCACTGTACCAAGACTTGCTCAGTCTCTGCAGAACTAACACACACACACACACACACACACACACACACACACACACACTGCCATCTTCTTCCCTGCACAGGCGATACAGAAAATTTGGTATGAAAAATGAGGTAGGGATCAAGCTTTATTTTATTTTTTCCAAAAGGCTAACCAACTGTTAAACATAATTTCCTAAAAAGTCTATCCTTAGGGCCGGCCGTGTGGCTCAGTTGGTTAAGAGCTCACTCAAGAGTTTGAGCTCTGAGCAACAGTGGTTTGATTTCCAGCCTGAACTAAGCTGCCACTGAGCTGCCAACAGGTGGCAGGATGGCTCAACTAAAAAAAAAAAGTGTATCATTTCTAGTATATTGGTTTGAAATGCTACTTTTATCACATAATTAATTTCCAAAGAGATTTGGGTATGTTTCTAAACTTCCTATCCTGTCTAATTTTATTAATTTTAAATGGAGTTCTATTGGGTCATCGGAAAAGTCATGACATATTTTGTGGTTTTTTAAAGGTCATTTATTTATATAAAGAACAAAGATCAATCAATGATATATTGCCCATTTTGTTCAATAACATTTTGTCATCTTTCAGTGAGCTTCATAATCCCTCGTTCATAGAAGGACCTGTCTTTATTTGTGAAAAATTGAACAAGGTGCTGATTTACAGCCTCATCTGAATTGAATATTATACCATGCAAGGAGTTTTGAAGAGAGTGAAACAAGCGGAAATCTGATGGCGCAAGGTCAGGCGAGTATGGTGAGTGTGGCAACACATCCCATCCAAGCTCCAATAATTTTTTTAAAGATTTTATTGGGGAATTGGGGGAGGGAACACCATTGGGGATTTGGGGAAGGGGAACAGACAAGTTGCTGTCCTTTTGTCCTTCAGTCTAGTTGGGGAGGACATCGCTTCACTGGCCCATGTTGATACTATCATTGTGCTCTTCCTGGGTGAATCACATCAGTCACCGGCCACTGGAGAGCCGTTCACGGTAGCTTATGGCAGCCCACTGCAACTTCACTGCAGCCTACGCCATCGCCGGTGAATCACGGCAGCCCAACTCCAGGTTGAGCTCTTGTTCACCATCTTAGCTGTAGAGGGCGCAACATCACTGGCCCTCATGTAGGATCCGAACTGATGCCCTGCTGCTCAGAGCTGGTGTCCCAAGCCAGCTCTTAACCAATGTGTCACTTGTCCGGCCCAAAGCTCCAATAATTTTTGACAGGTGATCAAACGTGTGTGTGGTCTCACGTTGTCGCGATGGAACACAACGCCTTTACAATGAACAAGCTCTAGATGTTTCTGGGTGATGGATTTGTTCAAACTTTCGAACTGCTGACAGTACTCATTCAAATTGATTGTTTGTTTCCTTGGTAGGAGCTTGAAAAACACAACAGCTTTAAAATCCCACCACACTGAGATCATAACTTTCCTCTGATGAATGTCTGCTTTCGATGTCGTTTGAGGTGAATCTTCACGTCAGGACCAAGACTGTGTGTGCACCACATTGTTGTAAACAATCCACTTCTCATCACCAGTTTACCGTCGCTTCAAAAAAGGATCGTTTTCCTCACGTTTAATGAGCATATTGCAGATGTTTATACATGCCGTCAAATGAACTTCTTTGAGTTCATGCAGAACCCAAATATCGAGCTTGCTTAAGTACCCCAGCTTCTTCAGGTGGTTGTCAGCACTTGAATGATGGATGTTCAATGTTTCTGCAACTTCTCATGTTGTGTAATGTGGGTTTGACTCGATCAATGCCTTTATTTTGTCGTCATCAACCTCGGTGGGCCTCCCTGACCAGAGTGTCATTGAGATCAAAATCACCAGCACAGAATTTTGTGAACCATTGTTGGCATTGACATTCTTATACAGCATTGTCACCGTAAATTTTATGCAACTTTTCACAATCTTGACGTGTGTTCTTCCCTTTATGGAATTAAAACAATAAAATATGGCAAAAATGCACAGTTCGGTGTTCCATCTTCTAATTGTTGTAAAATCTCCAAAACTCAACCAAATCACTCAATTTTTTTAGAATGAAGCTAGAACTGTCAGCTGTCAAATGACATAGCAATAACATAATTGTGAATGACTCTAGTACTTCCAAAAATGAACTAGTGCCATCTGTTGCAAACATGCGTCATTACTTTTCCAACAACCCAATATTTTTCCAGTTACCATTTTATTTCTGCTCACTGTACTGTGTATTCCTTTTCTGATATCATGATATCTCTAAGATCAAGCCAGAAAATAATTTGGTAAGCATGAAATGAAAATCAAGGAATTACACGATTCAGGAATATTTCACCCAGGCTCTGTGTGCTATCTCTGTACAACAAGAGAGAACACCTTTTTAATGATAAGTGGTATACAAAGCCCTTTTTTATTTAGCTCTTTTCCCTTGTTGACATCTCTGGTCACTTTCCATCCTCTCTTCCCCTCACCATTTGCTTATGAGCTCCCCAAACATTCTGTCATTTCACATCTTCTTGTCTTACACATGCTGTTCCCTCTGCTTGGAAGCACATCTCTTCCTTGTTCACCTGGCAAATTCCTAGTCGATCCTTTTAAGCTCAGCCACACCTGTAAATTGTCTGTCACTCCTCCCACCCATGGTGTTCTCCACTTTAAAAGAGTTAACTTTTTGAGTCAGGGACTATTTATTCATATTTGTATTTCCAATGCCTAAAACCATGAGCACACAGATGTTTAGCTAATATTCATTGAATGAAAAAGTTAATTCAAATCAGTCCAATGTTTTCATTGTTAAAGGTGTGCTTATACTACCCTGGGGTGGTTTGCAATCAGTAGTTTTTCAGAAAAATGTTTACTCTCACCAATAGATCACTTCTTCCCTCTTTATTCCATTGGCCTAGTGTACTTTACTGAACTGGGCAGGGGTGAGGATAAGGACAAAGGAGGGGAAAAAGCGAAAGGAAAGTGAGTAGCACCCTTAAAGCAGCAGAACGATATTAAACAATTGCATTAGAGGCTAATAGGATTCTATTATCATATGCATTTTCCTGAATTCATTGTTTGTGTAAAACAAGGCATACCACAATAGCAGCAGAGTATCAATACTGTAATAGTACAATATAAAAATTGTAATAATGGAATTAAGTCAGATATGTTGCTGCTTTGAATGAGAAAATATTTAAAAACAATTTAACTGTTTTCTCATACTAATACGCACTCTATGGTATAGATTTTAGGGTTTTTTAAAAGATTTTTTTAATTGGGAAATTGGGAAAGAGGAACAGCATTGGGGAATTGGGGAAGGGGAACAGACAAGTTGCTGTCCTTTTGTTCTTCAGTCTAGTTGTGGAGGACGTCGCTTCACTGGCCCATGTTGGTATTGTAATCATTGTGCTCTTTCCCAGCTGAGGCAGTCTCCATCCATTGGACAGCCATTCACGGCAGCTCACGGCAGCTCACGCTGGCTGCCGGCCACTCACAGTAGTGCCCAGCAGCCCACTGCAGACCAACTGCAGCCTATGCTGTCGCCAGCCACTCATGGCAGCCCAGCTCCTGGTCGAGGTGTTGTTCACCACCTTAGCTGTAGAGGGCGCAGCGTCACTGGCCCTAATGTGGGATCCAAACCTGGGCCCTGCTGCTCAGAGCTGACATCCCAAGCCAACTCTTAACCGACACGTCACTCGGCCAGCCCAGAAGCAGGATTTTATGATGTTCCTCTTTGTACTGCTATGAATTAAAATCATCCCAGCACTTTTCCAAGTCACATCATCCAGGAAAGTTCTGGAGCAGGAAAATAAGAGTCAGCCATGAGGATGCACAGAAGTATTTGGCCAAAATCTTCTCTCAGCTATGGCCTCGCATTTTTGAAAGCCAAATATCTACCTCAACATCACTTCTGCCATCCCAGAATGTGTGTAGGATGTAACCATGTACGTTACCATCATATATATTTAGTACCAAAATGACAGTAATATGAACAAAGAATATCACTTAGGTTTACTTTTAATATCTGAACATGTATTTTGAAATACATAGTAGATAAGCATTCTAGATGTCAATTGGAATGAAAATATCCTAATGTGCTTTATATGTTGAAATCCTTGTCATTTGAAGTATAAATGCATACATGTTATGAAGGAGTAAAATGCTATGATAATAATGATTATGAAAGCTTTTAATTTTATGTACAAACATAATTATTAGGAACTTACAGTTAAATAGGACAATAGATAAAGTCAATGGAAATATTAAGAAAACATGCAGTGACTAAATAAAGTTAAGAGCATCATATCCTCTTAAGCCAATAATTTTTAATTAAATATAAGACAAAAATAAAAAATAGATATAAATCTAATCTTTGTAGAATTTTTGTGTTAGCACTCATAACAATAAACAAAATGACCTTTAAGGACTTTATTTAATTTTTATTTATTTAATTATAATAAGGCCATGAGTGTCTTAAGAAACAGTCTTACTTGAAAATCCTTTATAGCGTATGAGGCTGAAGTAAAAGCTAAATGTCAACTTTTCCACATGTCAACTTTTCCACATCAAAATTTCATAAGGGGGACCGGCCGTGTGGCACGTTGGTTAAGAGTTGGCTTGGGATGCCAGAGGTCCCTGGTTGCCATCCCACATATGAGGGCCAGTAACACTGCCCTCTACAGCTAAGATGCTGAACAACAGCTCAACATGGAGCTGGGCTGCCCTGAGTCGCCGGCAACAGCGTAGGCTGCAGCCCCTGCTGCAGTGGGTTACCATGGGCTACTGTGTGTAGCCAGCAGCCAGTGTGAGCAGCCAGCAGCCGCTGTGAGCAGCCATCCAGAAGCCGGCAACTGATCTGCCTCGCCCAGGAAGAGCGTGATGATGGTGCCAACTTGGGCCAGTGAAGCAACGTCCTCCACAACTAGAGTGAAGAACAAACCGACAGCAACTTGTCTGTTCCCTTTCCCCCAATTCCCCAACAAAAATCTTTAAAAAAAATTCATAAGAAAGAAAAAGTCCAAAAAATGCACATGTGTGATAAATCATGTTCTATTCAAATATAGTAATAAAGAATGTTTTAATAAAAAAAGAATGTAACAACTATAAAAAAAGAAAGTATTAGAGACAAGTGAGATAGCCAAAGCTTGTTTGATTCTCACTAAGCAAGCTTCAAAAATCTAAACAAAACTTGTTTTTGTTTTTAGATTCTAGCTTTTTTAAAAATTAGTTTCAGATGTACAATACAATGTAATAGTTAGACATTTACATGCCTCACAAAGTGACAACCCCCCTCCACCAATCTACTACTCCCCTGACACCATATATAGCTGTTATAATTCCATTGATTCTAGTCCCTATGCTATAGTCCACATCCTGTGACTATATACGTATATATATTAAATTATAGCTGATGTTCAATATTATTCAGCTTCAGCTTCAGGTGTACAATGCAGTGGTCAGGCATCTACACTGCCCATGAAGTGGTCTCCCTAATAAGACAATTGCCCATCTGACACCCTAAAAAACTGTACAACAATATTGGTTATATTCCCCAAATTGTCTTTCATATCACTGTGGCAATATTGTGGCTACCAATTTGTGCTTTCTAATCTTCTCCGTCATCTTCATCCCCGTCCTATCTGGCAACCATAATTTTTTCCTCTATATCTCTAAGACTATACCTGTTTAGTTTGCTAATTTATTCTGTTTAAATAAAACTCATTGGAATGATGCTTATAGACTGAAAACCATTTTCAGTAGTTGAAATTGAAAGATTTTTGAGAATTGCCCAAGCTATGAATCCCAAGTACAAACTTATTACTGGAAATAATTTACTGGAAAACGTTTTATGATTAGTGATACTATTAGATGCACTACCATTTTTATTTTGCACATCGTGCACTTAGACATGCAGAAACACCCAGAAATATTTTTAATTAGATAGCACAATGGATTAATGCTTTTGTTTTACTTGCAGTATCAGTTAGCTATTGCTATGCAAAATATAAAAAATAAATGAAAAGAAATAAAAACTAACCCAAAACTTAGCGGCTTAATATAATAATATAATAACAGTTTATTTGGCTCACAATTCCTTGGGCTGGCAATTTCGTATGGGCTCAGCTGGGCTCCTTCATGTGTCTACGGGCAGCTGTGAGTCAGCTAGGCAAATCTTCTTCTGGGGCTTGACTGGATGTATACATGCAATAAATATTAAGATATAGGCAGAAATTCATAGATGATTTTCATACCTTGAATCAAGTATATTGTTCCATTGTCATATATATCTAGATCCATAGTTGAAAGGCACATTTTTTTTTCTCAAATGATTTTATAAAACAGCAAGGGCTGGTTTCTGTTCCTGCTTAGATGTAGAAACACACTTCATCCACCCTGTCTCTCCCATTGAATGCAGCTGTAAAACCTGGCTAGAATGCATGGAGCAGCTATTTGAGAACAGTGTAAAGTAAGTGGTTGCAGACATCTTGGAAAAGAATACAAGAATTCAGAGTACCACCAAACTGGCACTCGTAAGCAATCCTGTGGTGGCAAGTGCATCAGCACTGACAGCAATGGTGACACCCACAGGAGCCTAAAACTCTGAAAGAGGGTATCCTTTCTCTTTAGGAAAATGTAGTACCAAAAGGGTGGGGCAAACCGCCATTGCTTTCTTCTCTCTTCCCAGACTTGGGAAGTCACAAGAAATACCGTATTTATCCATGTATAAGATACACCCATTTTCGAAAATTTTTGGGTCTAAAAACTGGGTGCGTCTTATACAGTGGTTGTATGAGTGCAAAAGCAAGCGCCAAAAAAGCAGGAAATGCAAGTAAAAATAATCTACAACCACAGTGTAGTTGAAATTCCAGCTTTATGGCCAGCAGACTAAACAGGGGAGCCCCAGGAACCAGAAAGTACCAGGGAGAGGGCAGAAAGTGAGATGCATATGGAAAATGACTCCATAAAGTGGTTTATGAACTCCTTTAAAACTGTACACCAAGGGCCAGCCGAGTGGCACGTTTGTTAAGAGATGGCTTGGGATACCATAGGGCCCCGGTTCGGATCCCACGTATGAGCACCAGTGACACTGCCCTCTACAGCTAAGATGCTGAACAACAGCTCAACCTGGAGTCGCCGGCGACGACGTAGGCTTCATTGAAGCTGCACTGGGCTGCTATCATAAGCTACCGTGAATGGCTAGCAGCCGACGTGAGTGGCTGGCAGCTAGAGTGAGCTGCTAAAAGATGCCGTGAGTGGCCATCCAGTGGCCAGCGACCCATCTGCCTCACCCGGGAAGAGCGCAATAATAATACCAGCATGGGCCAGTTTAACGACGTCCTCCACAACTAGACTGAAGAACAAAAGGACAGCTACTTGTCTGTTCCCCTTTCCCCGATTCCCCAATGCTGTTCCCTCCCCCAATTCCCCAATAAAAATCTTTAAAAAAACAAAAAAACACTGTACACCAAAATTGTTTGTATGTTAAATTAAGAAATAAACGAAAATAAGAGAAATACAGTTTAAAACCAAAAGTAATTGTAATGCAGGAATTCAACTCCTGGCAGGTTCTTGGATTCAGTGAGGCCGAAAAAAGACAATGGAGTGGTAGGGTTCCTACCACAGTTATATTCTCGAGGTGGCTGATAAAGATGCAGGAAGTAGCATCCACCAATACCCCAACAATGTGTCTTCCTGCACTAGTCTCGATGGCTGCCGGGGAGACACAGGAAGTAGGATCCACAAGCTCCACAGCACCCTAATGTAGCCATGGCAGTTATATAGCATACAGTACAATAGTGGCTGATGGCCAGCTGGTTACATAAGTGCTTACATAGGGATACGTCCTGCGCATGCATGGGCTACGCAACCAAGCTAGCAGCTTTCCATGTGAGGCCGAGAGCCTGGAATCTGGTCTCTGGGACTCCGTCCCAACAGTAATCAAAAGAAAAAACACCAAGGGCATACAAAATATCAGAAATAAAAACATGAATAGGGCAACAATCTTAAAACTGCCTCTGAAAATATTCAAAAAACAAGCATTTCAGTTTCCAGTATAGCATGAAAGAAACGTGTAAGTTGCCATTAGAAGGAAATAGTTATTTTCCTACATTCCACTCTATACATTTGGGCAAGGAATTGGGGAGTTTGGGAGGAGGCTTATAAAGCTATTGAAGGTCTTGCTGAAAATATCTGTAAATTGTTTTGCCAACACTCTATCTCATTCATTCATTCATTCATTCATTCATTCTCTCACTTAAATATTAGCTGAACACCTATTACATTCCAGGCGTTATGTAAGTTGTTGAGTTTATGACAAAGTTCAAGACACAGTTTCTGAACTAAAAGATCTCAGAGATTACTAATGATACAGGTCCGGTTTCTACTCCAGCATGTAAGAAGCTTGGAAGTTGCCTCTCCATCTTAATGTAAACAGCTGGACAAACTGAAAAAATCAACAACTCTTTTTAGATCCATTAGAGCAGTGAGCTCACAGGGCAAACTGCTGTTCACAAAATGGGAGAGACCAATTGGTGAATATAGAGAATCACAACTTACCCAAGCAGAAAACTTCATGGGAACCAGTGCTGGGGAAACATGAGCTGTAATTAATGAATTGCTGAAGGCTCAGTGTGGACAAGTCTGAGAGTTAAAAACTCCAGGGGACCCAGCCATCAAGGGTCCCCCACACTTTGGTGAGTTTTACCTCCTGGACCTCTACCATGTTCTCAAAGTGATTATCAGAGAACAATCTCCTGCTGCTCTCACCAAGGGGAGGGGAAAAGGAACCACTTTGAAATGTGCAGCGCATTCTGTTCTCCTTAACAAGCTCTGCCCTCAGAAGAAACTAATTATCCAGAGCTTAACCTGCTGGGGTTTTATCAGAGCAGAACTGCCCTGGGAAAGGGAAACACTCAACTGTGGCCAGCTCTAGTCTTTCACCTGGGATAAGGGAAATACTCAACTCCAGCCCACTCTAGCCATCCGGTCTCACCTAACAGGGGAAGAAAATATGAGAAGCACATGTGATGTTCACAGACCAGAGGGACAGGCTCACTAAAAGCCTGAACACATGTCCACACATAAACCTGCACACAGATATTTATAGCAGCTTTATTCATAATTGCCAAAACTTGGAAGCAACCAAGATGTCCTTCAGATGAATGGATAACTGTGGTATACCCAGGCAATGGAATATTATTTAGCCCTAAAAAGAAATGAGCTATAAAATCATTAAAGGACATAGAGGAAACTTAAATGCATATTACTAAGTAAAAGAAGCCAATAAAAGTTTACATATCATATGACATTCTTAAAAAGGCAAAAGTATAAAGACAGTAAAAAAATCCAGTGGTTGCCAGAGATCAGGCAGGGTAGGGGGTAGGAGCACAGAGTATTTTTAGGGCATTGAAAATACTCTGTATGATGTTACAATGGTGGATACATGTCATTATACATTTGTCCAAATCCATGGAGTGTACAACGCCAAGAGTGAGCCCTAAGGTAAACAAACTATGTACTTTGGGTGATAATGATGTGTCAGTGTAGGTTCATTGATTGTAACAAATGTACCTCTCTGGTGGGGAATGTTGAGAGTGGGAGGGGGGTTATGAATATGAGGGGGCAGGGGGTATATGGGAAATCTGTATCTTCCACTCACTTTTTCTGTGAAGTTAAAACTGCTCTAAAAAATGAAGTCTATTTTTAAAAATATTCACAAAACATTTGCATCAAGCCATGCACAAAACTGACAGGGATGAGAAATTAGTGTTCCTGAATTGTAATGTCAAAATTTTAAAAATGAAAACCTCATTTTTTTTAACTTAAACAACAGAAATCTATTATCTCGCAGAAGTGCAAGATTAAGGTGCCATCAGGGTTGGTTTACTAGTGAGGCCTCTTCCTGGCTTCCCTCTCACTGTCCTCATGGGGCCTTTTCTCTCTATGTGAGGAGAGGCCTAGAATCCATCTCTCTTCTGATCTCATCTCTAGATCCCTTGTCTCTCTTACTCTTCTTATAAGGACACCAGTCCTATCAGATTAGGGCTTCACCCTTATGGTCTCATTTAACCTTAATTACCTCCTTAAAGGCCCCATCTCCAAATATAGTCACATTGCAGGTTATGACTTCAATGTATAAAGGATGGGGGGAGACACAATTCAGTCCATAACAAGCAGGAAACAAACTAACAACAATCAAAACAGAAGTACACAGTTAGGCCCAATTGGTAACTCAAAATTTACTAAAATAATTTAACAACAAAAAGATAAAAAGCGCACAAATTGGCTTTTGTGCCTCCATAACATTGGTTCTAAATTAATTTAACATCTGCTGAAATAAACCAATTGGTAAACTTTCATGGCATTAAGCAAGGCTGGGGCTCAAATTACTGTTACATTGGAGATCCCACTAATTTTTTTTAATTTTTAAAAAGATTTTTGTTAAAATACAACTAACATACAATATTATATTAGTTTCAGGTGTAAACTACAGTTATTCAACATTTATTATACCTAAAGAAGTGATCACCATGATAAGTCCAGCAACCATCGGACACAATACAATGCTATCATACTATTGGGTTGTTGGAAAAGTCATGACACATTTTTGCAACAAAAAACAGAAAAAATATGTCATGACTTTTTAAACAACCCAATATTATTGACTATATTCCCCATGCTGTACATTTTTTCCACATGACTTATTTGTTTTATACCTGGAAATTTGGACCTCTTATTCCCTTTCACCTTTTCCCCCCAATTTTAAAACGTTTTCAATTACAGTTGACATTCAATATTATTTTATATTACTTTTCAGGTGTACTGCATAGTGGTTGGACAATTATAATATTTATGAAGTGATCCCCCTGACTAGTCTAGTACACACCTGGCACTATACATTGTTATTACCATATTATTATGTTCCCTATGCTTTATATCCCCATGACAATTTTGAAATTACCAATTTTTACTACAATCCCTTCCCATTTTCCACCCATCCTCAAACCCCCAACCCATCTGGCAACCATCCAAATATTCTCTGCATCTATGAGTTTGTTTTTGTTTTGTTCGTTTATTTTGTTCTTTAGATTCCACCTGTAAGTGAGATCATATGGTATTTGTCTTTCTCTGTCTAACACCTTCCAGGTCCATCCATGTTGTTACAAATGGTAAGATTTAATTCCTTTTTATGGCTGAATAATATTCCATTGTATATATGTATCATCTCTTTATCTAATCATCTATTGAAGGGCACTTAGGGCACTTATCTTGGCTATTGTAAATAATGCTGCAATGAACATAGGAGTACATATAACTTTACGAATTAGTGTTTTGGATTTCTTCAGATAAATACCCAGGAGTAAAATTGCTGAGTCATAACATAGTTCTATTTTTTTATTTTTTTGGGAACCTCCATACTATTTTCCATAATGGCTGCACCAATTTGCAATCCCACCAACTGTGTACGATGGTGCCCTTTTCTCCACATCCTCGCCAGCACTTGTTGTTTGTTGATTTATTGATGATAGCCATTCTGACAGCTATGAGGTGATATCTTATTGTGGTTTGAATTTGCATTTCTCTGATGATTAGTAATATTGAGCATCTTTTCATATCTCTATGGACCATCTATATGTCCTCTTTAGAGAAATGTTTATTCAGACACATTTTTTTAATTGGATTGTTATTTTTTTTTGTCAAGCTGTATTTACTACCCCTTATCAGATGTATCATTGGTGAATATCTTCTTCCATTCAGTAAGTTGTCTTTCTGTTTTGTTGAAGGTTTCCTTTGCTGTGCAAAACATTTTTAGTTCAATGCAGTCCTCTTTGTTTATTTTTTGTTTTCATTGCCCAAGGCGACAAATCAGAAAAAAATATAACAGAGAGCAATGTCACAGAGTTTATTGCCTATATTTTCTTCTAGGAGTTTTATGGTTATAAGTTTTACATTAAATATTTAATGCATTTTGAGTTTAGTCTTGTATATGGTGTAAGAAGGTGGTCTAGTTTTCTTTTTTTTTTCATGTATCTGTCCGGTTTCCCATACACCACTTATTGAATAGACTCTTTCTTATTGTATACTTTTGCTCCTTTGTCAAATATTAATTGCCTCCTTTGTCTAATATTAATATACACATGATATATTTCTGGGCTCTCCATGCTGTTCCACTGATCTATGTGTCTGTTTTTTGGGGTTTGTTTGTTTTTCTTAGCTGAGCCATCCTGCCACCTTTTGGCAGTTCAGTGGCAGCTCAGGCTAGGCATCGAACTGCTGTTGCTCAGAGCTCACACTCTTGAGCGAGCTCTTAACCAATTGAGCCACTCGGCTGGCCCATATGTGTCTGTTTTTATGCCAGTACCATACTGTCTTGATTACTTTAGACTTGTAGTATAGTTTGATGTCAGGTAGCATGATACCTCCAACTTTGTTCTTTTTTCTCAAGATTGCTGTGGCTATTCGGGGTCTTTTATGGTTCCCTATAAATTTTAGGGGTTTTTTTTGTTCTAGCTCTGTGAAATATGTCATTGGTATTTTTATAGGGATTGAACTGAATCTATTAGACTGCTTTGGGTAGAATGGACATTTTAACAATGTTAATTCTTTCTATCTAGGAACACAGTATATGTTTCCATTTATTTGTGTCATCTTCAATTTCTTTTTTCAATGTCTTATGACTGACGGGTACAAGTCTTTATGTCTTTGGTTAAATTTATTTCTAAGTATTTCATTTTTTATGCAACCGTAAGTAGGATTATTTTCTTAATTTATCTTTCTGATAATTTCTTATTGCTATATAGAAATGCAATCAATTTCTGAATATTATTTTTGTATCCTTCTGCTTTATTGAATTCACTGATCATTTCTAATAGTTTTTTTGGGGGAATCTTTGGGGTTCTCCATAATTGTATCATGTCATCTGCAAATAATGACAGTTTTGGTTCTTCCTTTCCAATTTGGATGGCCTTTATTTCTTTTTCTTGTCTGATTGCTGTGGGTAGGACTTCCAATACCATGTTGAATAACAGGGGTGAAAGTAGACATATTTGTCTTGTTTCTGATTTTAAAGAGAATGCTTTTAGGTTTTTCTCATTAAGTATGATGTTAGCTGTAGGTTTGTCATATATGGCCTTTATCATGTTCAGACATGTTGTCTGTCTTCCCACTTTGCTAAGATTTTTTATAATAAATGGATGGTGAATTTTGTCAAATGTTTTTCTGCATCTATTGATTAGATCATATGATTTTTACCTCTCATTTTGTTTATATGGTGTATCACATTAGTTGATTTGAAGATATTGAACAAACCTTGCATTCCAGGGATAAATCCCACTTGATCATGGTGTGTGAACTTTTTAATATATTGCTGAATTTGGTTTGCTAATATTTTGTTGAGGATTTTTGCTTCTATTGGCCTATAATTTTCTTTTTTTGTAATGTTTTTGTCTGGTTTTGGAGTCAGGGTAATGGTGGCCTCATGAAATGAGCTTGGGAGCTTTCCCTACTCATGAATTTTTGGAATAGTGTGAGAAAAAAAGGTGCTGATACTTCTTGGAATGTTTGGTAAAATTCACCTGTGAAGATACCCAGTCCAGGACTTTTGTTTGTGGGAGTTTTTTTATTACTGATTTGATTTCCTTAGTAGTAATTGGTTGGTTCATGATTTCTGTTTCTTCTTGATCCAGTACTGGAAGATTGTGATTCTAGGAATTTACCAGTTTCTTCCAGATTGTCCAATTTGTTGGTGCATAATCGGTTGTAGTATTTTCTTATAATTTATTTGTATTTCTGTGGGGTCTGCTGTTACTTCTACTTCATTTCTGATTTTATTTCTTTGGGTCCTCTCCTTTTTTTTCTTTTTTTTCTTTTTAATTGGGGAATTGGGGGAAGGGGAACAGACAAGTTGCTATCCTTTTTGTTCTTCAGTCTAGTTGTGGAGGATATTGCTTCACTGGCCCAAGTCGGCACCATCATTGCTCTCTTCCCAGGTGAGGCAGATCAGTTGCAGGCTTCTGGACGGCCGCTCACTGCGGCTGCTGGCCACTCACGCTGGCTGCTGGCTACATACGGTAGCCCATGGCAAACCACTGCAGCAGGGGCTGCAGCCTATGCCATCGCTGGCGACTCACGGCAGCCAAGCTCCAGGTTGAGCTGTTGTTCAGCATCTTAGCTGTAGATGGCAGTGTCACTGGCCCTCATATGTGGGATGGGAACCAGGGCCCTCTGGCATCCCAAGCCAGCTCTTAACCAATGCACCACTCGGCTGGCCCTCTTTTTTTTTCTTGATGAGTCTGGATAAAGGCTTATCAATTTTGTTTTTTTTTTTCAAAGAACCAACTCATGGTTTCATTTATCTTTTGTAATGTATTTTAGACTATATTTTGTTTATTTCCACTCTGATCTTTATTATTTCCTTCCTTGTGCTCACTTTGGGCTTTGTTTGCTGCTCTTTTACTAGTTCATTTAGGCATAGGGTTAAATTGTTTATTTGAGATTTTTCTTATTTCTTGATGTAGGCCTGTATTATTATGAATTTCCCTCTTAAGACTACTTTCACTGTGTCCCACAGATTTGGGGTCATTGTTTTTTCATTTTCATTTGTCTCAAGATGTCTTTTGATTTCTTCCTTGATCTCATTGTTAACACATTCATTTTTTAGTAATGTGTTATATAGCCTCCATGAGTTTATGAGTTTTTTTCTTGTCATTAATTGCTAGTTTCATATTATTGTGGTCAGAGAAGATGCTTAATATGATTTCAATATTCTTAAATTTACTGAGACTTGGTTTTTGGCCTAACATGGTCCATTTTGGAAAATGTTCCATGTGCACTTGAAAAGAATGTACATTATTTTACTTTGGTGTGGAATGCTCTCAAAATATCAATTAAATACATCTGATCAAATGCATCATTTAAGGCCACTGTTTCCTTATTGATTTCCTATCTGGAAGATCTCTCCATTGGTGTCAATGGGGTGTTAAAGTTCCCTACTGTTAAGGTATTATTGTTGATGTCTTTCACTTTGTACATCAATATTTGCTTTATATATTGGGTTATAAGAAAAGTCATGACGCATTTTTGCAACGAAAAACCATAGGAAAAATACGTCATGACTTTTCCGACAACCCAATATTTAGGTGCTCCTGTGTTGGGTGCATAGGTGTTTACTAGGTTTATATCCTCTTCTTGGATTGATCCCTTTATCATTATGAAATGTCCTGCCTTGTCTCTTATTATAGTCTGTTTTAAAGTCTATATTGTCTGATATAAGTATTGCTATCCCAGCTTTTTTGTTTGTTTCCCTTTGCATGAAATATCTTTTTCCATCCCTTTACTTTCAGTCTGTATGTATCTTTCAATCTGAGGTGGGTCTCATGTAAACTATATGTATGGGTCTTGTTTTCTTATCCATTCAGCTACCCTATGTCTTTTGATTGGGGCATTTAATTCATTTACATTTAAAGTGATTATTGATAGGCATGTACTTATTGCCATTTTATTATTCATATTTATGTTCTTCCCCATTTTCTTCTTCTTAAAGAAGTCCCTTTAACATTTCTTGTAATATTGGTTAGGCGGTAATCCGTTTCTTTAGCTTTTTCTTGTCCGAGAAGCTTGTTATCTCTTCTTCAATTTTAAATGATAGCCTTGCTGGGTAGAGTAGTCTTGGCTGTAGTTCTTTATTTTCTATCACTTTGAATATTTCATACCAATGCCTATTGGCTTGCAAAGTTTCTGTTGAGAAATCAGATGACAATATTATGGGAGCTCCCTTGTAGGTAACTAACTACATTTCTCTGGCTGCTTTTAAGATTCTCACTTTGTCATCAACTTTTGGCATTTTAATTATAATGTGTCTTGGTGTGGTCCTCTTAAGGTTCTTATTGTTTGGGACTCTCTGCACTTCCTGGTCTTGTATGTCTATTTCCTTCATCAGGTTAGGAAAGTTTTCAGTCATTATTTCTTCAAATAGGTTCTCAACCACTTGCTTTTTATCTTTTTCTTCTGGCACCCCTGTGATGCAAACATTGGTATGTTTGATGTTGTCCCACAGGCCCCTTACTTTATCCTTCAATTTTTTTTTTAATTTTTGCTCTTCCAATTGAGTGGTTTTTTGCTATCTTGTCTTCTAAATTGCTGATTCGGTCCTCTGTTTAATCTAATCTGCTGTTGATTCCTTCTTGTGTATTGTTCATTTCAGTTATTGTAACCTTCTATTGAGTGTGTTTTTTTGTTTTGTTTTGTTTTGTTTTGTTTTTTAGCTGAGCCATCCTGCCACCTGTTGGAAGCTCAGCAGCTGCTCAGTGGTTGCTCAGCTAGGGCCGGGAATCGAACCACTGTTGCTCAGAGTTCAAACTCTTGAGCGAGTTCTTAACCAACTGAGCCACTCAGCCGGCCCAGTTATTGTAACCTTCTGATTGGTCCTTTTTATTAATGGTTTCTATGTTCTTTTTTATGCTTACTATCTCTTTGTTCAAGTTCTCACTAAGTTTGTAAAGCATCATTATAACCAGTGTTTTGAACACTGTATCCAGTAGATTTCTTGCCTCCATTTTGTTCATGTCTTTTTCTGGATTTTTCTCCTGCTCTTTCATTTGGAACACGTTTTTTTGTGTCCTCATTTTGGCTGTCTCTCTGTATTTGTTTCTATGTAGCAGGTAGATACATTATGCCTCCCAGTATTGGCAGGGTGACTTTATGTAGTAAGTGTCTGGTGTGGCCCAGTGGTGCCGTCCCCATTTACCTGAGCCAGGTGCTCCAGGAGTATCCCTTGTGTGGGTTGTGTGTGTCCCCCTATTGTAGTTGAGCCTTGATTGCTGTTGGCCTGGGCACATCAGTGGGTGGGATTCACTGTCAGGCTTACTGTCTGTGAAGATTGGTCATGAACATAGCATATGAGTTGCTGTGTTGGTGCTGACCCCCAAGGAAAGGGATTCACCACAGTGGGCTCTTGTGTTTGCTGAGAGCACACATTTGGTGTGCCATTGTGAAACTAATCAAGTGGGGTTCTTTTGTAGTTCAAGCTGGCCTCTGGGTGTGCTGGTTCTGGGGTCTTCTGGGAGGGGCTCCTACATAGATCAAGGTCAGCTGCTGCCTGTGACTGGTCTGGGACTACCTGGTAGGAGCCAAAAAGTGATCTGTGGTTGGTCGCTCCCTATGCTGGACCTGGAGGTGTTTGGGAGACACTCGCTATGAATTGAGGCTGGCCATCACCAGTACAGGCCTGGGCAGCTCAGCAAGAGGCCCACAGCACCCCAAGACCTATCACCACTTGCAGGTTGTCCATAAAGCTCAGCCACTGAGCCTCACGCGGTACAAGGATTGGTTGGTGCAAGGTCTGCCAGAGTCACCAGTGTGGGGCAAGTGGTGTTCAACTGGCTAATGCAGATTCAGATTTCACACCAGTTCTGAGCCTGGGGCTCTGCGAAAGGCTCTGAGCACACCAAGGCCAGCAGCCACCTGCGTGAAGCCTGAGTACCCAAGAGTTGTCCAAGAAAGACTGCAGTGCAGGCTAACAGAGGATGCCCACAATCCGCCAAAACAGCCTCTGGCAGAATGCGAGTTGGGTGGGGCAGAGTCCATGGGAGTCACCAGGGTAGAGAGAGCAGAGCTCACCAGACCAACGAAAATTCAGATTTGGCTATGTGGGGGGAGGAGCCAACACAGGCAAGACGGCATCTATCCGCCAGCTACACGGGAGGAGGGCAGCTTTCCCTCCAGCCCTCATGCTGAACCACACAAGTCAGTCTCTCCCCGTATGTCTCTGGCACCTTCTGAGTTGCAGTCCCTCTACTGTACCCCAGGGTGAGTGCCTGGGAGTGAGAGAGTCTGTGTGCAGGCCCTTTAACAGAACACCTGGGTTTGCAGCCACCTTCTATTCACCCAAATGGATGGAATCGCTGCTGATTTTCACAGCCAGGTGTTGGGGGGGATCCTCTTCTTAGCACTGTTAATCCGGGCTGGGGAACTCAGAGTGGGGCTGGGACACCTCGCTCTTCAGGGGGAGTCTCTGCAGCTGAAATATCCCTCCTGTTCTCAACCGCCACATATGTGTGTGGGGCCGGGCTGTTTCATGTTTCTGCCCGTCATACCAGTCTCGAGGTGGTTTCTTCTTTAATATCCTTAATTATAGGACTTCTGGTAAGCTAGTCTTCAGATGGTTTTCCAAGTTGATTGTTCGATGATTTAGTTGTAATTTTAGTGTGACCAAGTGAGGAGGCAAGCATAGTGTTTACCTACTTTGCCATCTTGATTGGAACTTGGAAACCTCATTTTAACAAAAAACTTTAATAATTTCTCAACAGAATATTGGATTTACTTTTATATTGCAGAAGTTTTTCCTATGATAGTGTTACTTAGTTTGGCCATGGCTTCAGGTAAATATTGATTAGCACTTGGCCGTTTAGCATTTTGCTTAAATGTGTATTCAGTGCACCTCTAGTCACGAATTAAGTAAGCACGTCAGAATCAGTAAATGTTCTGATTCATTCAATAGGCATGTACTCTACTTCATTCTCAATTTTAGGTGTACCTTCATAACTTAATGCCACTTTGAAACAAGAATCTAGAATCTTTATCCATTCCCACATGCAGGAAGTTCTATTGTCATAAGCTAAGAATGACAATAATAAAGGGCTTCAAATGAACCCTTAGAAAATCAAAGTCACCACTTTTGGTAGATATTCCCCAACGTTTATCAAGGTTAGCACTAACAATCCCATTCAGCAAGTCAATTAATTTGGTAACCAAGGCATACTTTTCACAACTAGTTTCACTTTCGTGGCTGGCTCATCAGGAAGTTACATTGTTCAAAGCTAAATCTTTCCTGATGTTCTTTCTCATGACTGAGATTTGGTTATGGCTTTATATTTTTTCCAGCCTAAAATTACAGTAGTATTGCTTTCTAGTT
This sequence comes from Hipposideros armiger, assembly GCF_001890085.2. Taxonomy (NCBI): domain Eukaryota; kingdom Metazoa; phylum Chordata; class Mammalia; order Chiroptera; family Hipposideridae; genus Hipposideros; species Hipposideros armiger. The sequence continues at coordinate 598,326 of NW_017731631.1, forward strand.
TAGAACTTTGGGGTCTGGTTCCTCTATGTGCTAAAGCAAATCACAACTTACTTCTCTAGAATTATATTGGTCCTGACAGTGAGTATGCCCTTGGCCTGCCTCCATGCTGAAGGGCAGTGCTTAACATTCCAAGGTGGGTTCTTGTTTGGCTCATCTTTCACTTGGGTTGACTTTTAAAAACACATGGCTCTGTACTTTGGCAAACACAGAATAGTTGTGCTCTAAGGACTGTCAGATAGCATACCTTCAAACCCACAGTTGTTCAACTTATCAAAAGCTCAGCTGAGAGAAATCAATTTTATGGAGGACTGCTTGAAGATTATGAAGTCTAGCCATTTCTCTAGACTAAAATGTACTCTGGTATCCTTGAATACAAGAAAACTGTATTCCTGGACTGAATTCTTTGGCCCCCATGTAACTGCTTTTTAAAAATTGAGGTATAATTCACATACCATAAAATTTATTTTTCTATCATCTATCTTTCATTGTGAAGTGTGTGCAATTATTTATTTCATTGAGCTGTCAGGAGTTATTATATACACTGGATACCAGTCCTTTTTCAGATATATTTCGTGAATATTTTCTCCCAGTCTATGGCTTGCCTACATCTACATATTTTGTTTTCTTTTTTTTTAAATATTTTATTAGGGAATTGGGGGAGGGAAACAGCATTGGGGAATTGGGGAAGGGGAACAGACAAGTTGCTGTCCTTTTGTTCTTCAGTCTAGTTGTGGAGGATGTCGCTTCAC
>NW_017731631.1:600254-685710 GCF_001890085.2 Hipposideros armiger
AAGCCTCTTCCCCATCCATGATGCAAGACATGTGACCACCTGACACCCTACAAAATGTTCACAACATTATCAATTACATTCCTCGAACTGCCCCCCATGTCCCCATGGCAACACTGCAGCTGTGTATTTATTTTATCCAGCCCCCTCCCTCTCTTCCTCATCCCCACTCCCCCCAGCCAACTGCCATCAGCTGCACCCCCACATCTCTGAGACCACCTCTGTTCACTTTCCTCGCCCATTCAGTTTTTTAGATTCCACATATAAGTGAAATCATATGGTATTTGTCTTTCTCCGACTGACTTTTCACTTAACATAATAGTTTCTAAGTCCATCCATATCGTCCCAAATGGTACAATTTCATTCTTCTTTATGGCGGAATAATACTCCATTGTATAAATATACCACAGTTTCTTAATCCAGTCGTCTACTGATGGGCATTTCAGTTGTTTCCAAGTCTAGGCTACTGTGAATAGTGCCGCAATAAACATAGGGGTACACATATTTTCTTCGAATTAGCATCTTGGGTTTCTCTGGATAGATACCCAAGAGTGGAATTGCTGGGTCATAAGGTAGTTCCATTTTCAGTTTTGTGAGATACCTCCATACTGATTTCCATAATGGCTGCACCAATATGCAGTCCCACCAACAGTGCAGCAGGGTTCCCTTTTCTCCACAGCCTCGCCAGCACTTGTTGTTTGTTGATTTATTGATGATAGCCATTCTGACTAGAGTGAAGTGGTATCTCATTGTGGTTTTTATTTGCATTTCCCTAATGATTAGTGAGGTTGAACATTTTTTCATATGCCTCTTGGCCATCTGTATGTCCTTTTGAGAGAAATGCCTCTTCATATCCTCTGCCCATTTTTAATTGGTTGTTTGTTTTTTTGGTGTTGAGTTGAATGAGTGTTTTATAAATTGTGGATATTAACCCCTTATCAGATATATCATTGGCAAATATCTTCTCCCATTCAGTAGGCTGCCCTTTTGTTTTACTGAAGATTTCCTTTGCTGTGAAAAAACTTTTAAGTTTGATGTAATCCCATATGTTAATTTGTTCTTTTATTTCCCTTGCCCAAGGTGATATCTCAGTAAAACTATTACTGAGGGTGATGTCTGCAAATTTACTCCCAATTTTTCTTCTAGGAGTTTTATGGTTTCAGGTGTTACATTTAAGTCTTTAATCCATTTTGAATTTGTTCTCATATATGGTGTAAGTAGGTGGTCCATTTTCATTTTTTTGCATGTGTCAGTCCAATTTTCCCAGCACCATTTATTAAATAGACTATCTTTACTCCACTGTAAATTCTTGCTTCCAATGTCATAGATTAAATGACTGTATATGGATGGGTTTATTTCTGGGCTCTCTATTCTGTTCCATTGATCTATGTGTCTGTTTTTATGCCAGTACCATACTGTTTTGATTACTGTAGACTTGTAGTATGATTTGATATCGGGTAGCGTGATACCTCCCACTTTGTTCTTATTTCTCAAGATTGCTGTGGCTATTCGGGGTCTTTTATGGCTCCATATAAATTTTCCGATTATCTGTTCTATTTGAGAAAAATGTTCTTGGTAGTTTGATAGGAATTGCATTGAATCTATATATCCTCTGTTCTTGAATAGAATAACTTAGCATCATAAAGATATTAGTTCTCCTCAAGTTGATTTTTTAAAATATTTTATTGGGGAATTGGGGGGAGGGGAACAGTGTTGGGGAATCAGGGAAGGGGAACAGACAGGTAGACAAATTGCTGTTTTATTGTTCTTCAGTCTAGTTGTGGAGGACGTCGCTTCACTGGCCCATGTTGGTATGATCATTGTGCTCTTCCCAGGTGAGGCAATCGGTCGCCGGTCATTGGTCAGCCACTCACAGCAGCTCCCGGCACCTCACACCGGCTGTCGGCCACTCACGTAGCTCACGGCAGCCCACTGCAACACTGCTGCAGCCTACGCCATTGCTGGTGACTCACAGCAGCCCAGCTCCAGGTTGAGATGCTGTTCACCATCTTAGCTGTAGAGAGCGAGCATCACTAGCCCTCAATGTGGGATCCAAACCGCAGCACTGCTGCTCAGAGCTGGTGCTCCCAAGCGAGCTCTTAACCAGCTGAGCCACTCGGCCGGCCCTCAAGTTGATTTTTAAATTTAACACAATCCCAATAAAATACTAAAACTTCTTTTTTTAAAAATGGAACTAGACAAATTGATACTGTTCATATGGAAAAATAAACATGCAACAATAGCTAGGAAATATACTGAAATGGAAATGAGATGTGGGATATTAAAGAATATTATAAAGCCATTATAAATAAAAGTGTGGTATTGCCTACATGAACAGGTCAGTGAAACAGAACAGGAAGTTCAGAAATATAAGCCAAGTACATAGAGAAATTTAGTGTATGATAAAAGTGACATCTGAAATCACTGGGGCAAAGATGAACTTTAATAAACAGTGCAGGAAAGCCATTTTGAAAAAAGATAAAATTAGATTCATACCTCATACCATGCACAAGAATAAATTTCAAATGAATCAGAGATCTGAATAAATAAATCAAACCACATATGTCCTAGAAAAACATTTTGGTCAATTCCTATATATCCTGGGTGTAGGGAAAGGTTTTCTAACTATGACTCAAAATCCAGATGTAATACATAAAAGTTTTAAAACATTTACATGGCATACACATACACACACACACACACACACACACACATGCAAAGACAAATGACAAACTTGGAGAAACACATATCACAGATAGAGGGTAAATATCTCTAATATTTAAATAACTTTAAAATTGAGGGGGAAACCCCAAAACCTAATAAAAAATTAGCAAAAGACATAGAGATAATTCACCCAAAAAAGACATAAAAATAGCACTTAATAAAAATGTTCAACCTCATTTAAATAACAGAAATGCAAATTAAAATTATACTAATACCATTTCTCAGCTATCACACTGGCAAAAATTAAAAAGTAAGACAATAGCCTGTTGGTTAGTCTGCAGAGAAACAGGTACTCATACATCAGTACCATATGCTATAGGGAATGCAAATTGTTATAACCCTTATGGAGGGGGGAATTTGGCAATATTCAACAAAAATCCACAGAGGCATTTACCATTTCTTTTAGCAATTTACCCTGAAGATATACCTTCAGTGACACAAATCATATATATATATATATATATATATATATATATAATTATTCATTGTAGCATTTTTTGTGAATGCAAAACAATGAAAATAACCTAAATGCTCACACATAGGAGAGTGGTGAAACTATAGTATAATACATAATGGAGTATTGCGTAACTGCAAGAAAGAATAAGAAAGAATCTATAAATGATATGGAATGATTTCTAGGAAATATTAAATTAAAAAGCATGCAAAAAAGTGCTAAAGAAGGGAAAATAAGAAAATATCCATGTATTTGCTTATTTGCAAAAGTAAGCAAAGGAAATATAAACCAGTAACTCAAAAGACTATCTACAGGGGGTGAGTGGGAATAGGACAGAAAGCATGGTGGATGCGAATGGGATATAAGGAATTAGGGGTGAATGTGAGACTTCTCTAAGTCTATACTTTTGTATAGTTTTGGCTTTTGGAATCATACTAATGTTTCACATGTTCAAAAATAAAATAAGTAAGTATTGAGGAGCCCAAAATGCAATATAAACAAACAGAAGCAAAGGAACCTCACTGCATGTCAAATTAAGAACATATTATAACCACATTGTGGTGGCAGTGACAGGGGAGGGGGTTTACAGAATGTACATATAGATATACTCATAGAAGTGTGCATACATGTTTATACAGACATATTTTTCCAGCTCTGACCTCCAAGAAGGCCTCTAGAAGAAATCACAATCCAGTACCAATGAACACATGTAGATCCCATATCCTGGTTTCTAAACACCATTTTCCAATAAAAGGAACTGGGGGTTCTTGGAGAAATGGCTGATTCCAAGGCTGAGCAGGGAAAGTACAAAACGAGCCTGAATTGTGGTACCAAAAAGTAATAAAATGATCAAAGAATGATGGAAACATGTTAAAAGACACAGAAGCCAGCTTGAAAGGACTTCCACAGGCCAGATCTGGGGCAATTTGATCAACACAATAAAAAATGATATTAAGTATAACCATAGAATAAAACAAATATTCCTGAGTCCATACTGATATAAATAAATAGAAATAATTGATTCAGGCAAGAAAGTTGATGAATTATAGGATATTTAAGTAGACTCAAATTATTTCCCCACAAAATACTTATTACAGAACAAAAATTAGTAACTTCACAGTAGAGAAACCCAGCATCACTTCAACTAAGTAATCAAAGTTAAAATTACCAGTAATAAGACAAGTCAACATCATGTGCCTCTTGATATGATGCAACGAGGATACATTACTTCTGTAATATTCCTGCCAATAGGGCATAGCCTACATCTATCTAATCATGAGGAAATATTAGACAAGCCAAATTGAGGGACATTCCACAAAATGACTGGCCTGAACTCTTAAAAAATGTTCATGTTGTAAAAGACAAAGACTAGAGATGTTACTGGATTAAAAGAGACAGAACAGTTAAATGCAATGTCATCATGAACTAGTTCCTGGACCAGATATTACTCTTCTCTTGATATAAAGAACATTAGTTGGACAGTAGGAAAAATTTGAGTAAGGTCGATAGGTTAAATAATGGTGTTAATTTCCTGATTGTGTTAATTGTACTGTGGTTATGTAAGTAAAGCCCTTGTATTTTAGGAAATACACATTACTTGGGGCTAAATGGGCATCATTTCTGCAACATATGTAAACTTCTCAGAAAAAAATTTGCACACATTGAGAGAGAATGATAAATATGGTAAAATGTTAACACTTAAGGAGTCTGGGTAAAGGGTCTTCTTTATACTAATTCTTGAAACATTTCTGTTTATGCCTGAAATTATTTCAAAATAAAACATTTAATGTATAAAATTTGTATCAACTGAAGAAAGTATATTGAACTCTAGTTAATGATATACCTGCTGAAAAAAAATAGTTGTAAAAAATGACAGAACTTCTCACTGTCACGACAGCTCAGATAATCACATAGGAGTCACATCCTTACCTAGAACAGCTACCCTGGACTGTACAAGACACGAAAATACTCTTATGTGAACCACTGTAGGTAAACCATTGTGGAGTCTTGTAACAGCAGTGTATCCCACACCAACTAATATAGATCAGGTACCTTAAAGTGGGATGCTGTCAAACAAACTAAACTATTTGGCATTGCCCAATACAGAGGTGGCCATGGGACATAATGGACAAGGAAAAACTTCCAGAGGGAGGATAAAAAGACAAAAGATAAGGAAACTCCACCCAGAGAGCAGAACCAGAATTTGACCAAAGGACTTCCTCTACTGCCAGGGTAGGAAGTCTTCACAATTTCTGTCTTGTGTGTTTCCTATGGACTGCTACGTTTTCCATCCTTCCCTTTTCTGAATGAGTCATTGTGGTGATTCTGTCCACGCTCCACCATGCTATATTGGGTGCTAGAGGATATCTGTATCTGGACCTGATGGAGAAGACCGAGCATACCCCAGAAAAACTGGACTTTGAGCTACATGTAGTGACTGGATAGGGCTTTGGGGTTGTTTCCCTTGGGAAAGGGAGAGTGTTTGTCCTAGGACTGGCAAAAAGGATGTACATGGATGGCCACAGCTGAAAGACTGAGGCCGAGGCTGCCAGTGGTCTGCCAAAATCCATTCTTCTCTTCTTCCTGGGCACATGGGTAGACTACCTTTCCCAGCCCCCTTGCAAGTTAGATGTGGCCAGTGACTAAGTTCTCTCCAAAGGAATATGAACAGAAGTGAAAACCTACCACGTGCACTCCACCATATTCTTCCCCCACCTCCTGTGGGCTAGAATGGTAATGACCAAACAACGTTGGAAGCTATGTGTTTAAGATGGTAGACTTGCCCTGCCTGCCATTACAACAACCACAGAGAGAAAAGTCACCTGCCAATTTGGAAGAGCTGTCCTGAATTGCTGCCAAAGGGAAAAATAAATTTATATGTATTAAGTCACTGAATTGCTATCGAGTCTCTTACAACAGCTTAGCCTGCTGAAATAATAGAGGCCATTGGGGCTCTCAAAGCAGTCAACGCTTTTTTTTTAAAGCTTTTATTGGGTAATTGGAGGAGGAGAACAGCATTGGGGAATAACGGGAGGGGAACAGACAAGTTGCTGTCCCTTTGTTCTTCAGTCTAGTTGTGGAGGACGCTGCTTCACTGGCCCATGGTGGTATTATGATCATTGCGCTCTTCCTGGCTCAGACAGTCAGTCGGTCGCCGGCCATTGCACAGCTGCTCACGGAGGCTCATGGCAGCTCTCCCCGGCTGCCGGCTGCCCACCGCCGGCCACTCACGCTGGCTGTCGATCACTCATGGTAGCTCACTGCAGCCTACGCTGTTGTCGGCCACTCACGGCAGCACAGCTCCAGGTCGACTGTTTTTCACAATATTACCTGTAGAGGGCGCACTGTCAGTGGCCCATGCGGGTACCAAACCGGCATCCCTGCTGCTCAGAGCTCGCACTCCCAAGCCAACTCTTAGCCAACTCAGCCAGCCCCAAAACAGTGAATTCTTAAGAAAAAGCTTTTGAAGGTGCTAAAATCCTTAGACTATGCCAGACAAACCCTTAAATGCTAATGGAAGGGCTAGTTAAATGTGTCTACACTTACAGTGAAACTTGGTATAAAGGACATTGGTCCGAAGAGATTTACCATCAGAAAATGTGAATCTGAACCAAAAAGGTTTTGACAGTTGTGAAACTGAGTGCCATGCTCTGCTCCCAGCTTAATCTTTTTTTTTAAGATTTTTATTGGGGAATTGGGGAATGGGAACAACCCTGGGGAATTGGGGGGAAGGGGAACAGACAAGTTGCTGTCCTTTTGTTCTTCAGTCTAGTTGTGGAGGACGTCGCTTCACTGGCCTTAGTTGGCACCATCATTGCGCCCTTCCCGGGCAAGGCAGATCAGTCGCCGGCTTCTGGACGGCCACTCACAGCGGCTGCTGGCCGCTCACGCTGGCTGCTGGCTACACACGGTAGCCCATGGCAACCCACTGCAGCAGGGGCTGCAGCCCATGTTGTAGACAACTCAGGTGACTCACGGCTCCCAGCTTAATCTTAACGCCTCATCCAAGCTTCTCTCAACTCATTAGCACAGCCACTTGCAAAAGAAGGGAAGATGATGAAATTGGTTGCTCCACTACGAAGACAGGGAAATACAGGGAAGTTTCCACGTAGTATAAGCCAGACTCTGACAGCTATGGAGATCTGACTTAATATAGCAGTTACAAGTTCAATTACTATTGCACCAGCTATGGGAAAGCTGCTTCCCAAAGCTATCTGTTCCCTGAGAGATGGCTGCCAAAGAAAGGCACCTCCAGAACTCTACCAAAAAGGCACAGCTTTTTCAACCTGCCATCAATGGGTTAGACTGGGGCACAGAGGAAGAGACTTGGAGGAACAAACTAGACTCTGTAGATAAATGAGAGAATACTGGTAAGAGAATTTGGCAAAATGAAGGACATTGGATGTTGAAGAATTTCAGTGAAGTAGAAATGATGGCTTGATTGAGCACATTCAAGAGAATGCAAAGAGGAAGTCCAGAGAGCAAAGAGAGAAACGGGGCAGTGGCTGGAGGTTTAGTCAAATAGATGTTTTTCCCCCCGTAGATTTGACGATGTGAGTTGTTTGCATGTTATTAGGAAAGATCCAGTTGAGGGGGAAACTGATAATGCTGGGGAGGGGAGAGGGGGATAGCTGGTGTCTTACACACAGGGAGAGCCTATCCACGGTAACAAAAGGAAATGCAGGCCATATGAAAACAGAGGCAAGTATGTGGGTACACTTAGTAGCACAAAGAGGAAGAGAGGTAGTTAAGAGCATGGACTGTGGAGTCAGATGGCCTAGCTTCAAATCTATTGTAGCTAGACTCCATCACTTGAGTTATGTGCTCTTAGGCAAGTTGGTTTAACCTGTGCAGCAGTTTCCTTATCTGTACAATGTGGATAATATCAACTACACATTGGTTGCAAAAATTAATGACCAGTGAAGCACTTTGCAGTGTTTGGCACACAGTCAACAGCCAACAAATATTGGCTATTATTTCAAAATTAATTATAGCTTTGCTGTAAGTACTATAAAATTATTTAAAAGCTAACTTGCCAAAGAGTCACTAAACGTATCATGCCTATCCTAAACTTAAGATGGCAGAGGGTAAATACAGTAAAAAACAAGTACACTTATGGTAGCTGACCTTTCATTTTAAATGTGCACTATCAAGACCAAAACTGATTTCAATTGAGGAACCTACCTTTTCAAAAAGTTCCTTTTTAATATAACTACACAACTGATAAACTAGGAAAAGTGTTGTTTTTCTCAATGGTAGAATGAGGCCTAAAGTGACTAAAACATCCATATTATTAAACAAATCAATTTATGGCAACTCATTTAAAAGCACCCTATTTCCACTTTTTTGGATATTTGCCAGTTCTGAGAACACTGCAAATGAACCCTTACATTACAAAGGTACCAGTTGTGAATACCCTTCATTTTTAAAGCTGATGTGAGATAGTGTAGTGGATGGCCAACTACCGTGTTTCCCTGGGTCTTATAATTTTTGCTCCAACAATCTACATTTATTCATGTACAAAAATCTATATTCAAAGTCATGTCTACCTGACGATCTTTTTTTTTTTTTTTTTTAAAAGATTTTATTGGGGAATTGGGTAAGGGAAATCAGAGTTTGGGAATTGGGGAAGGGGAACAGCCAAGTTGTTGTCCTTCAGTCTTAGTTGTGGAGGGCGCAGCTAGCTCAGCTCCAAATGCAGTTGCAATCTGGCTGCTCGTCAGGCAGCTAACAGCCACTCAGCTCAAGGTGCCGTGTTCAATCTTAGTTGCAGATGGGTGTAGCCACCATTCCAGACGGGAATCAAACCGGAAACCTTGTTGCTAAGTGTGCATGCTCTAACCACTGAGCCATCCGGCCACCCATTGGCAGCTCAGGTCAAGGTGCTGTGTTCATTCTTAGTTGCAGGTGGGCGTAGCCCATCATCCCATGCGGGAGTCGAACAGGCAACCTTGTTGTTTGGAGCATGTGCTCTCACCAGCTGAGCGATCTTGCCACCTGTTGGCAGCTCAGTTCGGGCGCAGCTCACTGGCCCACATGGGAACAAGCCGGGGACCCTATTGCTCAGAGCTCACACTCTTAACCAACTGAGCCACTCTGCTGGCCCCTAGCTGACGATCTTAACTGGGGCTTATGTTTGGGGTAGGGCTTATATTACAAGCATCCTGAAAAATCATGCTACGGCTTATTTCCCGGTTAGGTCTTATTTTCCAGAAAACATGGCATCTCCCAGTCTTGCCCCACCTGCCCCCTAAGCAAGTATTAGAGTGATTACATCCATGGTCATTTATGCTGCCCCCTTTGCCTGGAATCTCAGCCTTGTTCACCCTGCCCCCTTCACCTAGCTCACCTCTCAGGTTTTAACTTTCAACTCAAGGGGCAGCTTTATGTATAATAGCCAAAAAGTAGAAACCCAGATGTCCATCAAGTATTAAACTGCTGATATACACAACATAAATCTCAGAAACATGTTGACAGAAACCCTGCACAAAAAGAATACCTACTGTATGATTCCATTTATATCATGTTCTTGAAAAACCCAATTTTACCTATGGTGGAAAGTTGTTACCTCCATAGAAGCAATGGAAGCAGGGATTGATTGGTAAGGAGTATAAACAAACTTTCTGGGTTAATGGTAATGCCCATTGTCTTTGATAGGGGTTTGGTTTAAACAGCTCTAAGCATCTGTTAAAACTCAGCAAATATATTATAATTTGTGTATTTCACCATATATGAATTTTACACCAAAAGAAAAAAAAAAGATAAATATGTCTGGGCTCCCATAACACCCAGTAAAAACATTGAACTTACTCCAGTTTATTAGTTTTGTTTTTTTTTTTTAGCTGAGCCATCCCACCACCTGTTGGCAGCTCAGTGGCTGCTCAGCTCGGGCTGACTCGAACCACTGTTGCTCAGAGCTCAAACTCTTGAGCGAGCTCTTAACCAACTGAGCCACTCAGCCGGCCCCAGTTTATTAGTTTTGTATCTGCATTCCAAACCCCAGTGGACGATAGGCAACTTGAAAACAATTCTGCATTACGAGGTAGGACAGTTAAACTTGTGAACTCATCCTAGAAAAAGTGGTACATACCTCATTGCTCAATATCACTGTGGCGAGCCGGGTCTGCAGTAAGGGTTAAGCCTGGCAGCTGGCAAGCTGACAGGCTCTCAGGCCCGGGTGAGCAGCGTGGGAAGGTTGCTAGATAGATCTCATTCTCCACTGTGCCACTGAAGAAAGAACAAGCCTATGTCATAGACAACCTTAAAAGTTAGAGTGAACTGCCAGCCTGTTAAGTTTCTATTGCTATACTTTGTCTTGCTTCGGGGATATTTGCTTTCCCACTCCCTCAATCTCCCAAAACTCCTTACCTAAGGAAAACTACTTTTGCTATAAAAACTGTGTGCAAGCAATAAACAGTGCCACTTTTCGCCATCAGCGGACAGTGGACATCCTGAGCCCAACTTCTGTCTCTCTGTTTTTTCTTCTCTAATCTCATCCAGTCCACTCAGGTTAACACTCTAGGTGCCTGGCTGACGAGTTAGGTGGCCTCTGCAGACAAGCAGGCCTCATCATATCACTACAGTCACCATTGAAGTACTCCCCTTGGGAAGCTATGCACTGACGCCATCGCCTAGTCCACCCTTCAAAGCAATTTTGGAACTCTCTTTCTGGAATGGCCATCACAGCTGTTGTCGTATTACCCTTGATGTCCTGAAAGTCATCAAAATGTCTTGCTTTCAACATTTCCTTTATCTTTGGGTAAAGAAAATCATCACTGGGGTCCAGATCAGGTTGAGTAGGGAGGGTGTTCCAATAGTTATTTGTTTACTGGCTAAAAACAGACAGTGGCGTGTGAGCTGGTGCATTGTGATGCAATAGCCATGAATTGTTGGCAAAAAGTTCAGGTCGTCTAACTTTTTCACGCAGCCTTTTCAGCACTTCTCAATAGTAAACTTGGTTAACTGTCCAGTTGGTACAAATTCATAATGAATAATCACTCTCACATCAAGAAAAGATTAGCAACATCGTTGCAACACGTTCCAAAGTTAATTGTCAGGCCTCCTATTGGTCTTTGCTCAGCAGCTAGCACAAGGGCAGGCACACAGTAGTCAGCAAGATTTGTTGACCTGAAGTGATATTTAGTGAACTTCACCTAGTTTCCTCATAATCAAAAGTCTTGGGCTTTATTACTTCATTTTCTTTTGCTGAGTCATTACAGCTACCAGAATAATCTATTTGATCTGGAACTCATCTATGTGAATCTTTGTAAATTCCCTTTGTGGCAGGTATTGAAGACATCTCTTCTGGGTTATCCTACTCTTCTCACCCACTCTCAACTTTAAAAACTATTAACTATTGATGGGCTCAGATTTAATTTACACTTGTTATAGAAGCCGACTGGGTAGCATATTAAGGACGTTGATTCACACCACTCAATTAGATGCCCCATTTCCTCAACATGGCACAATGAATAATGTGCCCTTTTATCTTTATGCAAGTATCTGTTATCCTTGTGTATCAAACAGCATCAGTGCTTTCAGGACTTGACTGCAGCCAGACTCTCTAGGCTTGAATGTCAAATCCCTCTTACCAGCTATTTAACCTTGCCCAATAAATTCTAACTTCTCTGTGCCTCATTTTCCTCACTGCCTTCTGATTCATAAAACAAAGGTGGGTGGGTATAGATTGGGGGAGGATAGTAACAACATGTATCACCTGTTATGATGATTAAGTTACTGCATGTAAACCATTTAGAACAGTGCCCAGCTATTAGCTATCACTCAATGTGTTTAGTTCTGAATCCCCATTAACAGAGGACTGGCCTTATAACATGACTGACAAACTAGCCTAAATGATCAGTGTGATAGTGTTACACTGCTTAGAATCATTTTCTAAGAGTCCAATGCAAACTGCTTAGAATCATTTTCTAAGAGTCCAATGCAAATCTTAACACATTGAAAACTATAAGTGGTTTCAACAAAAATTTAATCAGTAAATTCTTTTTCAAATGTTGGCTTTCACTCAACGCCAAGCACAAGCCCCTTAACTAAGAGGTTTTAGATACAAACACACACTCTCACTCATTCTCCAGCTCAACACACCCTGATAGCATTTATTACAAGTTTATGATTTTGTTTCCTTCCTTGTTTACCCCACTAGATCTATGAGGGGGAACCTTGTCTATGGTGTTCAGTGTTAGATTTCTACCACTTGGCTAGCACATAGTAGGCACTCATTTGTATCCAGGATGAATAAGCAGATATTTTAAAGAGTGTTTAACCCATGACACATAAACATTAACGTAATAACGGTCATGGGTTTCTATTTTAAAGTAATAACCCAAGTATGGATTTAGTCTCATTTTAAAATACACAATTTATTAAAAACATAAAATGGCAGTTTTCTATAAATTATTTCCACCCAAACATGTTAAAAGATGTGATAAGATACACTTTCTAAACCATTTATAGCCACCACCCTCTTTCAATTACAAAAGATAAAACATACAACATACTGTAGGTTTATTTTTATTCAAAAAGTTACTGTCTCAAGACATAAATACAAATCAGAAAACAGTACAATTAGGACAATAGAATGTGGAGGACAACAGGTTAGAGTAATATATAAAACATTTTTAGCTGGTTGAAAACAAAGCTGTAAGAACTGCTTTCACAAAAAAGTACTCCTTTCAAGAGTGAGAAAAAAAATCAACTTAGGTTTAAAATCATATATACAGTCCTCTCAGCAGTTCTAGTAAATGCAGTGGTGTGAAAAACAACATAGGTAATACCTTTGCAGGTAACAATATTCGTTGATGGAAAATTTGTTAGATAAGTCTGGTTTCATTTGATATTAACCATGTTAATAAAGTAATTGTACTTTATTATGATCTTTTAGCTAACCTATGGTTTTTGGCTACCACAGCCTAATGCTTGTTGATTTCTAAAAACTTGGAAGCCTTTTGGTATTCACCCATCTGAAGATATTCTTGTATTGCAAGCATATTAAGGCATGGAATGATTAAAATAATATACCTCAAGAACTGAGAGACGACTGACAAAAGATAGATACACATGTAATATAAGTTAATATTTTGTTTTAAACGATGTCTAGCTGCCTAAGCCTCGCAAAATGAGTTGATGTCAAAATGGCACGTAGCCACTTTCTGTTTTAAACTAATTTATTTGTGAAAGGACATAAAATGAAGTTTAAAGCTTAGCTTTCAAAGAATATTATGAGTTATGAATTCTATTATCCCATCTAATTTAAATACAGAGAAAATGTACTGTAACCTGTTAGAAGTATCTTTAACCTGAAGACTGCTTGCAAAGACATAGATAAAACAATATAAAATACAAATTTAAAAATCATTTTAAAGCATGAACACTCATGCTTTTCTATTTTTAAACATTGTTAAACTTTCAATATATTTCTGAAACCTCATAATTTTAAGTTGGAATTTAAAAGTAAGAAAAAACTAAACAAACTGCGCAATTATAAAATCAGCACCAATTTATATATATATAATTTTATTTAAAATTTAGATCCCTATTCCCACACTCTAATAAGCTGTATAATTTTTGTTTAGAATTTTTCTGCAAACATACTACAATAAGCTTCTTTTATTTGGAGACAAAATACAGTGGCACTACTGGAAGGAATATCACAACATTACATTTGTATCTTAAAGGACAAGCAAACTTTCAGGGTTGATAATGGGATAAGCATGTTTGAGACTGGTTACCTTCTGGCAGTTCACTGCATCTGGATATTTCTGAAAAGTATAGAGAAGCTCTTGGATTTTAAAAATATCTTAAAATACACTTTAGATGAAAAAATTGTAAAAGTTCTGCTTATAAGTTTACTTTTCTCCACAATTACAATATTTAAAAGAAAGCTTTGTTGATTGATGTGAGCATTGAAATTTAGAATGCTAAAAACAACTCTGTCCTATAATTTCAGGGTACTGGAATAAATCCCTCCTTAACTTTGTTTCTTGGATGTAAACAGAAATCCAGCAGAGGACATCATTACTTAGTACACCCAGTAAATAAATGTGAGAAGATTCATGTCTGTACCAAATGCCTCTTCAGATTGTTATATTTTCTTTAAAAAAAGCATGAAATAATTGATTCAAAAGCCAACTAACAGCGCATAAATAAAATATTTACTTTCTAAGAAAAACTGTAGCTTATCATCAAACTGTTTACTTGTCCTTTACTTTTTTCAGGCAAACAAAACTGCCCCTCAATGCACTTGATCTTGGTAAGCATAAGCATGTCATATTCTCCTTAGAGAAAAATTTGTACAGAATTTCACTGTATCTACCACACTTTATTTTAAAATTTCCTCTTCCATTTAGAAAATGACTTCACCAGAGATTTAATTGAGTACTGGTATTAAAACATTGAGACCCCAAGAACCTAATGAGAGAGAGGAAAAAAAATAGTGTTAAAATTGTCATTTATTTCTTTGCAAAATATATCTGTAAGCTATTACAATACTTGATTAACATTAATTTTAAAATCGTGCTAATAAAACCACTTTGAAGAAGTCCCCTCTTTAGAAATGCAATTCTAAAATTAAAATGACCATCAATGTAATGGAATTAATATCAGGCCTAATCAAGATGCTACTTACCTGACAAATGTAACTAAAAGCAGGGACCATGTCTCTGTTATGTTTATACACACCCTAATGCCTAGATAATGCCCTCAACATTGACATTCAACACCTGTTGAATGACCAAACGAATGTGCTTCTTAACATATACTCTGGCACAGGTTTGTTGGAAAGAGCTTAAGGATGTCTTGCAAACTTAGTCATATGCACTATGAAGTAGGTATAGTTCTTTTAAAAAGCATTTGAATCCAAACTGGGAATGAAGAAGTCACTTTTTGCAGATGGCATGATTCTTTATATAGAAAACCCTAAGGACTCCACCAAAAAACTATTGGAAACAATAAATAACATAAAATTGCTGAATACAAAATCAATGTACAAAAATCCACTGCATCCCTATACACTAACAATGAAATGTGAGAAATGGAAAAACAATTCCTTTTGCAGTTGCAACAAGAATACCTAGAAATAAACAAGAAAGTATGTGAGAAACATACACACTAAAAGCTATAAGACATTATTAAAAGAAATTGAAGACAACACAAAGAAATGGAAAGGTATTCTGTGTTCATGGATTGGAAGAATCAAGATAGTTAAGATGGCCATACTACCCAAAGCAATATACAGATCTAATGCAATCCCCATCAAAATCCCAATGGCATTAAAAAAATAGAATAATCATCACATATGTATGGAATCACAAAAGACCCTGAACAGCCAAAGAAATCCTGAGAAAAACAAACAAACAAGGCCGGAGGTAGCACACTCCCATGCTTCAAATTATACTACAAATCAACAATAATTAAAACAGCATGGCATTGGCAGAAAAAGACACACAGATGAATGGAATTGAGAACTTAGAAATAAACCCACAAATATACGAGAAGATAATTTTCAACAAAGGAGCCAAAAATATACAATGAAGAAAAGAAAGCCTCCTCAATAAATGGTGCTGGGAAAATTGGAAAGCCACGTGCAAAAGAATGAAACTATGTATACTGCTATCTGTCACCATGTACCAAAATTAACTCAAAATGGACCAAAGACTTAAACATAAGACTTGAAACAATAAATTGCATAGAAGGAAACATAGGTTCTAAACTTATGGACCGTGGGTTCAAAGAGGATTTTATGAATTTGACCTCAAATTCCAGGGAAGTAAAAAGAACAAGTAAATGAATGGCACTATATCAAACTAAAAAGGTTCTGCACAGCAAAAGAAACTACCAGCAAAACAAAGAGGCAACCAAACAAACGGGAGAAGATATTTGCAAACACCACCCTGGATAAGGGGCTAATATCCAAAATATATAATGAACTCATATAACTCAAGAACAAAAAAGCAAACAATCCAATTTAAAAATGGGCAGAGGACCTGAACAGACACTTCTCCTAAGAAGACACACAAATAGTCAAGAGATATGAAAAATGCTCTATTTCACTAGCTATTAGGAAAATGCAAATCAAAACCACAATGACAATGAGCTACCACCTCACACCTATTTGAATGGCTATTATCAACAAGTAATAACAAGTGTTGGAGAGGCCTCATACACTGCTGGTGGGAAAGTAAATTGATAAAGCTGCTATGGAAAACAGTACGACAGCTCCTATGTTCACTGAAGCATTATTCATGGTGGCCAAGACGTAAAAACAACTGAAGTGTCCTTTGATAGATGATTGGATAAATCATCATACATACAATGGAATACTACTCGGCCATCAGAAAAGATGAAATACTGCCATTTGTGACAACATGGATAGATCTTGAGATTATCATGTGAAGTCAGAAAAAGTCGAGAATCATGACTTTACTCATGTGGGATATAAAACTGAAAGGAACAAACAAACAAGACAAACAAACAAAAACTCACAGATACAGACAACAGTTTAGTGGTTACCAGAGAGTAATGGGGAGAGAGGAAAGGGGGTCAAATATATAATGATGGAAGAACTGACTCTGGGCGGTGAACACACAATTCAATCTATAGATGATGTATTATAGAAATGTACACTTGAAGCCTATATAACTTTATAACCAATGTCACCCCAATAAATTTAATAAAATTTTTTAAAAAGATAAAAAAGGAAACAGGAAAAAAAAGCATTTGAACATGCAGACCCAAAACATCCCAAAATAATACAACTATGTAGAAAACAGGAAGTTTTCTATAGAAAATCTGGCCTGAGTGAAAGAATAGACCTATAAATTTTAAGAAATCAAATAAGTAACGTGCAATCTGGGCAAACAAATTTATATTGATGCTTTTCTATACACTCCAGTTGAAAAAAGAATTTAGGCAATATTTAATAATTACCTGGCACTAACTAAAAAAAGTAAAAGCAGATAATGAATGGAGCAACTCCCCCTTGTTCCTTAAATAAGTGGTACCTTTGAGCTATATATTCTAAAAGTTAGGCTATTCAATTATAACTCCAGCACTTACTGTGATAAGTAAGTGATATTTTCAATTGCTATAATGAGCTCCTAAGAACTGATATTAAAAGCCAGAGGTAATGAGTTAAGATTGGGATTACAGGGAGCTCTGACTTGTAAATTAAATGTCACTTTAGCAAAAGTCAAAAAGCTCATGAATTATTTCGATCTGAAGGAACTGTGTATTTTTCAGACCAGGAAACCAGTATTTATCTGATTGCAGCCTCCCTGTAGTGAATTGTTAAGTGTTTGGAATCTCCCCTGATGAGAACAAACAGGATTAATGCATCCCACTTCTTACCTGTCATCCACCAAAAACCACCACCACTACCCACCCCTTGTCCTCCCCCACCCTCCAACAAGGTTCAGGGTTCTCCTTTTTTGGTTAATGAGTTTGGGTTGTTACAATGTTTCCACCAAAGAGGCCTAGAAGTGTCAAGGTCCCTGCTAGCCATAATAGTCCATGACTCTGGGTAAGGAAGGAAAGGTCTGATGATGAATGAAACGATACAATTTTAATTAGCAATTCTTAGAGTGTAGCATGAAGATAAACTCAAGTTCTTTCCAAACAGTGTGCCTAACTAGAAACGACCTGAACAGATTTTTTTTTGTAGACTGGGGTATAAGGAGATTCTTCTACTAGAACATTAAATTGGCTCTATCACACTGAACCATTCATTCCTTTACTAATTTTATACTACAGATACTTCTAATGAGAGCATCTCAACACAGGAAAATGACATTAGTGACACATTCTTTTTTTGTGTTGACAAACTGCACCTGTTTCTGGTGTTAACACTAACAAACACTTAGCATATATTTAAAAAGTACAAACAGCAAGCTTTGGTTTGTTGTGGCATTACTGGCCCACTAGTAGCTGAAAGCAACCATTGGTACAGTGGGACAAACCAATACTGTTTTCAGGTATAAAATTAACTAAATCATAAATCTAGAATCTTATGTATATGCAACCCAAAACTGATCTGCTTGCAGCTTTATAGTCCCATTTCTGAATTATGTGGATATCATGTTACAAAAGATATACTTAGGATTTGCTTAGTAATAACCTAAAGTATCTATAGTAGGATGCTTTGGGTTTTTTCCACTTAGAATTAGAGAATCTTAGGATCAGGTATAAAAAGATTTAAGTTTCAATTTGACTATTTTTTTAATCACAGGCTTGAGTAAAAACATGTAGGCTATTTTATAAGGGGAACACAGATGGTTGCATTAAAAATTTCCATTATTCCATTTCTTAAGTTATTGAGACAATGAAGTAAAGTTTAATGTACATTTAAAAATAAAATGGTATTAACGTAAGTATACTGGGGGTGCCAAAAAGATATTTACAAGTGGACACTTTGGTCAACATTGCTCAGGCAGTAGTTTGCCGTAATCAGAAGTGTCTGGATGCTGATGGTAACCATTTTGAGCACCTGTTGTAACTGCAGAAGTCAAAAGTGACTTGTATTCATCTTTTGTTATCAGTATATATTGAGTATTACAATTTTAAGTTTTCCTTTCTTAAAATGTGTATACATTTTTGCGGCACCCTCTGTATATGTACGGTTAAAGACTTCTAAAGATACATGAACCTTTAAAGACTGAGCACTGTTATGTGACTGCTGCCATCATGTGGTAATACTAAAGAACTACAGGTATAAATGTATGTGCTCATTTTCCTAATTTTAGAAGCAGCTGAATCTATTATGCCCTTACTTATAACATATTCAAGAAACACAAGAATGCCAAAAACTTTCTATAAATAATTATTAGGTCCCTATCTTTGCCATCATTCAGACTGTAGTTTCCTCTAAATGTTAAATGTCAAAAATATGTACACATAATTTACATTGTTATTACATTATTTTAGTAATCTGAAGTGCAGAACACCTTTTTGCAAATCTGGTAAGTGATTAAGGGAACAAATGCCTCAAATTTTCCAGAGTTTAGATGAACACATGAAAAAATAAGGAGATCTCTAACTGCCTGTATCAATTTTGATTTTAAGTTAATCATTTCAATTTCGAAATTACTTTTCTTGTTGTTTCTTCCAAATGAGGTCTGATTTTAGTTCTGGGAAGTACAATAGTAGAGACGGTATGCAATTTTTAAATCAAAAGGAACTCTGATCAAATTACTACTCTGACACAAAGTTTTTTAACTCTGAGAAAGTCACTGAACCACCTCTTCAGTCCAAGTTTGCTTGGATGTAAAATTGGTATCCCATTACCTTTCTTACAAGGTTGCTGAGAGCATCAAACTAAATCATGCCTATTAGCATAGTGCCCGACACATACGCTCTTAAATACTAGCTTTCCGGCCTTTTCAGTTCAAAGTGATGGTCAAGGTGTACAAGAATACAAACTCCTTGAGGGAAGGGAGAATATCTTATTCAGTTTAGAACCAACTTCTAGCTCAATAAATTGATGAATTATTACATTTCATCATATCCACTTGAAAAGATTACCTTTTACTCCTCATCACAATCACTAACTTTGCTTTATTTAAAAAAATTGGCAAGATACATACTCCTGGATTATCAGGGAACCATATCCTTTAATATGAACTTAAACTAGAGACTTATGGGTAAGCCTAGGTCATCTGTGCTACTCGAAGTGTGGTCTGTAGATCTGAAGAATCCATAGCACTTGCTAGAGATGCAGAATCTCAGGCCACACTCCAGACCTACTGAAGCCGAATCTACATTTTAGTAAGACCTCCAGATGATTTATACGCACATTTGAGATTGAGGAACACATTTAAAAAGGATCCCAAGGTAGCTTGTCCAAAGATGACACCAAAAGAGATAAAGGAGTGTGTCACAGCAAGATCAGTTTAAAGGCTACTGCAGTAGTCCAACAGAAAACTAAGGAGGACTTGAATGAAGCAAAGCAATGCTGAGGAACATGGCAGTGGGGACTGATATAAAAAGTATTTTAGAATTGACAATACTTAATAATAACCAATTATCTCAATCCCTTCTCTTTATTGTCAAATCCTTCCTTCAGTTCTATTTTTCACCATGCCTTCATATGATGATTATTATTACTCTCATTCATCCTACCATCTATAAATGCCAAGGAAATCTTTTTGAAACAAAATTCTGATTATGCCACTTTCTTCTTCAAAATCCTTCAATGGGTAACGCAAGTCTACAGGGCAAGTCCAAATACCTTAACTCAAGTCCCAGTTGGCTAGGGATTCAAAGGCACTTTTAATCTGTCAGCACCATTGCCTCACCCTTCTCTTCCTCCTCCCCTGAAATCCCTCCTGCCTGCCTCTCTCGTCCTCCTGTCCAGTTGTTTTTATCCATTCTTGATGTGCTGCCTGAGCTCCTCAACCTCAAACTTAGGGGTTGCCTATACTTTGATGTTACCATCCTGGGGTACATTTAAATTAAACCTACTGATTCATCCATAATTGAAGCTGGATCAAAGAAATCAGGCTTCAGTTCTGTTCTCTCTCGTCTGTTCTTTGATGGTGGCTAAGGGGGAAAAAAGGAAGGAAGTTGACAATTGCCATATCTATAAGCCGATAGTAACTGAAAATACTGAAATTAATTATTAACTGTTCACAAGCCTATGTAGTTGCAAGTATACCTTACAATACTTGAAATACTGTATATGCAAACCACAGAATGCTAAAACATACAAAAGCAATTCATTCATGGAAATTCCAGAAGATGAAAACTGCAACACTCATTTTTGTTTTACTTTAAAAATGCCTCTCGTATCATTTTCCTTTAAAGGCACCAAATTATACTGCTCTGAAGAGAAGCCATGAATTATTTCTTCCTTTTAAGGAGACTATACCATGATACACTGAAAAGTAGAATCAGAAGACTTGGCTTGTAACTCTCACTGTTACTGCTTACTAGTTTTGTCTCCTTGGATAGGCTAAGTGTCTAAGCTTCAGTCTCCTCAGTCCTTTCAATCTAACTCACAACGTTGAATGAGACATGTGGCAAAATGAAGTACGTAGAGGCATTTTGTATAAGACAAAGCCCTAATCATATATATGACGTAATAATTAATAAAAATATACTTTTACATATATTTAACTTCCTAGTGGAAGTAATTTTATTATCTGATATGAAAATTCATCTAAAAACCAGGTTATCAAGTTAATAATGCCTTGTTTTGATAATAGTAAATAAATGGAAAATTATAAGGTGATGTGATACTTAGTATAATATTAAGCAAATGTATTCTTTAAATCCATATATTCCTAAATTAACCTGAAAATTAATCATCTAATACCGCCACCAACCCCACCTTCTCTTCAATTCCTTTTCATACACCTAAACACTCGGCAACTACAGTAATGCCTTGGTTTGTGAGCATAATTTGTTCCGGAAACAAACTACTCGTATTGCAAGACATCACTCGTTTACCACAGTAAAATGTATTAGAAATGTTTGTTGGTCTCCTGGAACACTCGCAAACCAAGTCACTCGCAATCCAAGGTTTTACTGTAGTTTATAATTTGGCAAAACTGACTTTTCATGGCAAGTACCTGTACCTGTTTCCTTGAATAAACATCCAACTTCATTTCTGAAGGATCTAGACTGAAAACCATACAGCAATCCCTAGGCTCCTCACCAAGTCTATGTCCATGGTGTCGAAGTCCATGCCCTCATTGAGGTCCTCGATCCTCCCCTCCGAGGACATCATAACGTCTTCTACAATCGGCTCTTCATCATCCTCCATCAGGCTCGTGCCACGCCGACTAGAGAAATACAACACAAGGTCAAGGGCTGAGCCAGGGCTCTGACTGTTAACATACTGGCAGCAACTATGTGGTTCTCTCTAGTCAAGTGTAATGGAAAATGATGGCGTTAAAGGTCAGGGAAAATGATTAGGCATTGATCATGTCATCAATGATGTCAAAAGCCCAATATCCACTTGTCTAAAAGTACTCAGGAGTTAAGTTTAGTCTATATTCCTTCAATATATTTAGCTCGCTAGTTCTGCTATCCCATATAAAAGGTTAATGAGAATTTCCCACATGGGAACAGACAAGATACCTCAAATCCTTTTTGATAGCAGGCAGGATACAAATTAATAAACAAATAGAAAACAGAGACCAGAGAAGTGATATTTTCAGAATATACATATTTTCCTTAACATGTTAATTTTACCCACCACTCACTCATTTACTCAGTACATAATGTGTACCAGGCACTCATGCATTCATACAATGCCTACTATGTATGTGTCAGGCTTCTACTGCGTCCTATGGATGCAAAAAAAATGAGTAAAATATTGAATGTCAACTATAATTGATAAAAAAAAAGATGAGTAACACATGGTTCCTGCCCTCAAGGAGCTCACAGTCTAATGTGGGAAACAAATAATTATGACAAAATATGATAAATATTGCAAGAGAAATATGCATCAAATGTTATAAGATATACGGAGAGAAAATATTAATTCTGCTTCAGGAAGAATTGAGCAACATTTATGCTGAAACTTAGATTCTGTGTCCTAGAAAACTCTAAACTAAGACATATATAGAAAAATAAAATAAAAATTAAGAACAAAAATTGTGTACATTATCACAAATTTATAAGGAATAAACTGAAATTTTAAGTTCACAAATTAGCCCAGATCAGCATAAAGGAATCAATGTAATAGTGAAATTGAGGGTGACTTCTTGTTCCCCAGTCTGGCCAAAGTTTCTTTATTTTCTCACTTATTGAAAGATCCCTCTCCCCCAAATTAATTATTTACTGAGTGCTTGCTTACAATTTACACAACACTATGTTGTGTCTTAAAAGATAATATAAAGATTATGATGTCTAATCCATGCTACCTGGACAAATATGTTGACAACGGTCCCTATTTCCTAAAAGTTCTGGATAGTAAATAATTTTACTATATTTGGTGAAGGCAACTATGAAGGCAACATGTGTGCTTTGTGGGCCATGTTATAGAAAACCAAAAATCTACTTGACATTTCATTTGGAGTATAAGGAAGATATATGTGAAAAAAATCGAGAGAGAATTCATAAGTATTTTCAGTTATAGGGCAGGTATCATTACAGAAAATGCATAAAACAAAAATATTTTAAAATCTCAGGCAATAGACCACTTATGGTACAACAACCAAAAGAATCTTCTAGTAATAATTATTTAACTAGGATAATCTCTCGTACCCATGGGGTGGGGGGAGTTTATCTCTAAGGAGAATCAAAACAAACTAAAAACTAAAAAAATAATGACAAATGGTACTGAGAAATGAGATGCTGCGGAAGATTGTAGTGACTGGTGGAAAGTTTTCAAGGCAAAGATATGGACCAAATGATTGCATGGCAGGATTCCAGAATGTTTAGACTGGTGATTCGTGACTAGTTGGAAGCTAAGAAATTAGTTCTTGAATCCAGCATGAAATAAGAACAAATATTAAGGTGAGTGTGGCCATATAAAGAGAAACGGGACAGAACCAAGTGATAGCATAGATAATGGCCATACGAGACAAGTTAAGATCAGAATCTATACTCTATACATGTGATAGAGTATACTTTTGTAAAGGTTCTTAAGACTGCCATACACAACTAAGGTAAACTTAAATAGGCTAACTCTCAAGGTAAATGATCATGTACGAAAAATAGGTGAAATTCTCATCATTTAAACACCAAAAATAACATATTTAAAAAAGAAAGTTAACAATTACTATCTTCCAGTATTAAAACATAACCATGTTATAAATACACAGCTTTCAAACCCCAAACCATAAACAATCAGAAGCATCGTCTTTCCCTTTGTACCAATCATCTAAAGATTGCTTGCCAGACATTTCTTTTAGAGTCAAAGCTAATAAAGCTCTCTTACAGATTCCAGTAAAAATAAAGTATTTCAAAGTTAAACTACACTTTTAGCATTGGTCGTTTATTCATTTGATCAACATTTATTTAGCACTTTTTATGTGCCAAGCACTGACAGGCAATGAACGTGATCCCTGCCCTTGAGGAGCTCACAGTCTAGAGAAAGGGGAAATTCATAAACAATTAATTACAATACAATCTGTAAGTGCTATAAAAATATAAATACACATAGCGTTATGGGAGCATAGATGACCACAGCTTCATGTAAGGTGACATCTGACCTTGTTCCTTTACCATGATTTTACCAGATGCCAGGGAATGGGATATGATACTAAAATGTAGGTAGGGGCCATATTTTGAAAGATCTTGCATGCCATGAGCTAAGGAGTTTGGACTTTATCCTGCAGGCAATGGGGAGCCATGGAAAGGTTTTAAGAAAAAGAGTAACATGATCAGATTTTTAGTCTAGAATAGTGCTTCTGGATGGCAGTGTGAATGATGGAGTAGTGATGGGGGGAGTGAGGGAAGTAAGAGGATAAATGGGAGATTTGAGGGAAGATTTTGAGTTAGCTAACACAATAGTTCAGATGAGAGATGAAGGCCTGAACTAAGGTGGGGAGTCAATTAAGATGTAACAAAACTGGATTTTTAGCTATAATTCTGTGTACCAAAATAAACAAGGATTCATATTTAAACTTTTCCAACAGATCAAGCAAGCTAAGACTGGTCCTTTAGCTAACTGGTTAATATTTAACTTTAAAAAGTTCTTTTTTTACTGTTGGAAAGACCAATATTTAGTTCCTTGATTATTTCAGCGGAGTTACTCTAGATAGAGTTTGCTGAAATTATTAGATAAGGCACACATTAGAGTATGTTAAAATCAATTAGTGAACTTCCTAGACTCAGACAATAAGGCACTCTCACTTACATGGCATGCTGAAGATTAGTTCGCAGTTTAACATAGCTCATTGCTGCTCTCTCCTGTTGTTGCCTTGCTTCCTCTTGTTGTCTTTGAGCTAACATCCATGTTACCTGCGTGCTTCAAGGAGAATTTTATTCTTCTTTTAACTTAACTTTTTTCTATGTAATTAATAAAGATATAGTACAGAAAATGATCAAATGTACTCACTTATAGTCAAGAGGAGTTTGATGATGTTCAGTCTGCATTGGATAGACACTCATGAAGCTATCCTCAGGTCGTAATCTTTTGGGCTCTCTCATAATCGTTGAGGTGAGTTGTGGTGTCTGCATCATAACTGGGGTGTGCAGCGTTTGCTCTCTGCTTAACCACATACTGTCACTACTACTGCTTTCTTCAGCTGAAAAATAAAATCAACAGCAATGAGGTAGGGTCACTAATTTTGACGAATCAGATGTCGAATACAACCTGTTGAGGTCAGCAAACATCTGGTTGCTTTCCTTTCCACATGCTAAGTGCTTGGAGCAGGGATACAAAGGTATGTAAAGTGCAGCTCCGGGCCCTACCCATACAGACTAGTTGTAGAGAAAGAAAAAACACCAACACAGTACAGTGTGGGAAGTGCTAGAAGAGACGGGAGCACAGGTGGAAGGGGAGCAATGAAAGGGATCAGAGCCAGCTCCCTGGAAGTGACCTCTAACTAGAGTAGGTATCGGGTGGACTAGGCAGGGGGAAGAACATAAGCAAAAACACTGAGGCATGAAACGACTGAACCATACTGATTTGCTGATATTCAGCAGTTTTTGACCTACAAAAACAGTCATTTCATTCGGTTCAAACTAAGATTTTTGGTACTCCTGGGGTAAGTAGCAAAAGATCGAATGAATAAAGAGGCAGGAATAAATTGATGGAACGTCTTAGCTTTGCTAAGGTGACAGGAACTACGGCTGAAGGTTTCAAGGAAGGGAAGCAATGTGGTGAGTTACATGTTTTAGTCCAAGTATGTGGTGGCAGTGTGGAAGGTGGACTTAAGATTATGAAGACTAGTGAGCAAATTGACCAGTTAGGAGGCTAACTGTGGAGCCCAGCTGAATTAGAGGTGGGAACAAGAATTGAGAGAATGGTTCCCAATCTATAGGATGCTCACCATTGGGAAGCCCTAGAACAACTTCAAGGGGAGCACAAATCCATATGCATATTAAGCACTGGAAAAGACCAGGTTTCATACCTACAAAAACATCCTTGTTTTCAAGTGCCTGTAAATACTGCCATGATTGTTAAAACACAAATTCACATGCAAGTGCTACCGAATTCAGTCATTTTTAAATAAAATCACTGGTTTGGGAGGGGAAATTAATAGCACTTGATTGATTAAACATGAGTTTGAAGAAATATTTTATTAGATCACATGTGCATATATACATGTAAGTTTTTAAGAAAAATATGCAATTAGCTAATACCCTAGAGTAATAAGATGGGTTAGACATAAATTCCACAATCTGCAATATAATTATATCAGTCTTTAAGTTCTACTGTGTTTTGGCTCCAATTTTGTCTTCAAAATTGCACTGATCTACCAATCCTAATATTTGTCCTTCCTTCTTCTAATTTAGTAATGCCTCAAGTGCTATGGCTCTCTCCAAAAATCTAAACAAAGAGAGCATCAACTCTTTCTGTAGAAACTGAAGTATCTGGTTGGATAAGCTATCTTTGAGATGTTATAAAAATATTAATTCATATGTGCTCCATAAAATCTAAGGAAAAAGAGGTTTGATGGTCCAGCAAAAATCTGTAACTATTAACTATTTGTCCAGGTGAGAAAAACTTCTCAAGATTTATAGTGATATGCAGAAATCATCTTTTAATTTGACTTTCTCTTAAAAAAGAAAAATGTATTTTAACTTCCTGTAAACTGTTGGCTATAACTATTTTAACTGGTCACAGATACCGTAGAAGAGATTTCCCCATTGACTTGGATATTGGGACTATATAACCAACCAAGTCTAAATCTAAGGTTGTACAAGTTATACGTTTATGCCTTTATATTACTGGAGAAAAGAATAAAACGATTAACCCATGGGACAATCAAGTTTTTAAGCACTATACACCTGATAATGGCTAAAATTATATGTGGCAATTTAAAAAAATGGCCCCCAGGACCGGCAGAGTGGCTCAGTTGGTTAAGAGCTCACTCAAGAGCGCCAACAGCTAGCTGGATGGCTCAGCAAATAAATAAATAAATAAATAAATAAATAAATAGCCCACAAATCTTTGACATTCCTCACATTAAGAGGTGGGGAACTATGTCCCATCCACTTGAATCTGGGACCTTTGATTGCTTGATCAATAAAATATGGTGGAAAGTATACTATGCCTGTTTCTGGCCTTAAAAAACTGGCAGCTTCTACTTCTTGTCTCTTGAGACACTTGCTCTTCGAGCCTAGTCACATACTGTGAGAAAGCCTAACAGCCACATGAAGAGGTCACACCTATGTGTGACCAGCTGAAATCCCAGCTGAGAGCCAGTATCAGATACATCTGTAAGTGAAGACGCTTCCATACAATTCCAGTCATGAGCCTTTGAGTTTTCCTAGCTGAAGCACCAGGTGTTATGTCCCTGCTCTGTCCTAAGTTTTGAGGTAGTTTGTTACTCAGCAATTATAAATGGAACAAATTTTGACAACTATGCCAATTTGTTTAAAGGTTTCTAAGGAAAGGAAGAAAGTTTCCAGGCCCATTTTGAACCAACCCTGGAGTGCTAGAAGTCCAAGAAATTCAAGTGTCATAATGTGTTACTACCTCCAAGAGTACAGACAGCAATTTGTGTTTCTATCAAATTCTCCATGATTAACGACCTCTTCATAGAAATTCAAAAGTTGTAACCTCTCTGAATCTGTTGCTCCGCTTAAACTAGATGATCTGACCTCCTTGGTAATAATTAGTTCTATAACACCAAGTCCCTATCCCTTCCCTATGCATACAGCACAGTGCTGTGATTAAAAAGCAGGTGCTATAGAGTGAGACTGCCTGGCTCTACTACTTAATATCTGTGTGACCCTAGGTAAGTTACTTAACCTTTCTGAATGAGTTTTCTCATCTGAAAGATGAGGATGGACCCAGAGTTGTAAGAACTGAGTTTATGAACAAAAATGCTTAAAACAGTACATTTACACATTAACTAGACACACTGTGCAAATACTATTTAACAGCACGTATTTCAAATAAAAAAATAAGGTGAATCATAATGACACTTCAGTTGGTAAATGTAAGAGATAAATATAAAGAGAATAAACTATATTCTCACTGAGTGAGAGCTGCATGCCTTCAACCACTTTCCGTTTTCCTGTAGATGGTTTTGATTTTTTACTCCGCACAGTTGACCCCCGACTGCTGATTCCACTGATTACTGACATGGTGTCATCATCACCACCAGCTAGCAAAGAATTTCGGTAAGACATCAATGGAAGCCACACATCTTCTCTTCGGAGTGACATCTGAAATGTCATGAACTTTTCCAAGTAAACATACCTTAAAAAGAGGTAGAAACCATTAGCTTTGATACACAAACTGCCATAGCTTTTTCTTTATTCCTCCTAATGATCTTAAGACTTACATACCATGTGGAAAATTCAATGACTTAATTAGAATTAAATTTTAAAAAATAGCAAAGTACATTAGAATGAAACAAAGTAATGGTAGATAATCCACATTTTTTCACAGAGTAACAATTAAAGGACGTTAGTGTTTTCTTTCTCAAGATGTCTCTATCCTAACTTTTCATGTCCTCTGCTAGAAGAACAAACTCAAGTCATATTTCTGGAAGAAGGACTGGATTTAAAATCACACAACTTGGGTCCTAGTTGCAGTTTTATAAATCCCTAGCTACATCAGTACATTAAAGAGCAATTCTGTCTCTATATTAGGATTCTCACATTAAATAATTCAGGGCAGTTTAGCTTAGTGTTTGCTGAGCATCTACTATGCCCCAGGCAATGGGGATACAAAGATGAATCAGATATGGTCCCTACCTGCAAAAAAGTTTCAGCCTGACGGAAGTCAGACATCTACCCTGGGGTCCAAATATCACAAGGATTCTATAGATTATATGTGATATAGCAATCAAAATTCACCTAACATTTGTGTGACTGCTATGTGCTAGGTGTTTTTCTCTTGGGTGTTTCTTACATCACGTGCGGGAGACATTCTCCCCATTTGATAGATGAGGAAAGAAAGGACAAGCTAAGTAACATATCCATGGCCATAAAAATGAGAAAGCAGTATAAACATGATTCAAATCCCACACTCTGACAGTAAGAGTTCAATGCTGTATTGTCTAAATTATGCTTCAAATACATGAACACATTTTTGTCAACTAACTACAAAGTGCAATTCAAATACCTGCTGTCATAATGACTAATTCCAATCAATTCATAATTATCAGTTTTGCTTTTTTTTAAAGATATTTATTGGGGAATTGGGGAAGGGGAACAGACAAGTTGCTGTCCTTTTGTTCTTCAGTCTAGTTGTGGAGGACGCTGCTTCACTGGTCCAAGATGGCACCATCATTGCGCTCTTCCCGGGTGAGGCAGATCAGTCGCCGGCTTCTGGACGGCTGCTCACTGCGGCTGCTGGCTGCTCACGCTGGCTGCTGCCTACACACAGTAGCCCAAGGCAACCCTGCTGCAGCAGGGGCTGCAGCCTATGCCATTGCCGGCAACTCATGGCAGCCCACCTCCGGGTTGAGCTGTTGTTCAGCACCTTAGCTGTAGAGGACAGTGTCACTGGCCCACATATGTGGGATCCGAACCGGGGCCCTCTGGTGTCCCAAGCCAGCTCTTAACCAATGCGCCACTTGGCAGGCCCCATAATTATTAGTTTTGAACACCATTAAGAGAGGGGATAGGATGGGTGGCCCATTAAAGTGCAGGCACATAACACCAAGGATGTGGGTTCGATTCCCACATGGGCCAAGGAGCTGCGCCCTCCACAACTAGATTGAAACAACTACTTGACTTGGAGCTGATGGGTCCTGGATGAACACTGTTCCCCAATAAAATTTCTTTGGAAAAAAAAAAAGAGAGGGAATAGGAGATAGTTACAAATACATACTGCTTGGTGTTAATTTTTCAGTATTTCTTCTTAATTGCAATGTATTTCAGCTATACACAGTAGTACAGTACTCCTCAACATGTGGTCTGTGAACTATTAGTCTGAGAACTGTTACCAGTCTGCGACAAGATATGGAGCTTGAGCCAAAATATACTCACCAGTAGAGAGATTTACAACTGTGTGTCCACCACCGAGCTTAGCAGAACATTTCGGAGAAGTAGCCTCCCTGATGCTATTTCCCCTTGCCCTCTTCCCTGCCACAGAAGTTACCACTAACATGAATTTTCTATTTATCATCGCCATACATAATTTGTGCTTTTAATACATATTTGTCTATAAACATCATAGCACAGTTTGGTACTTTTCACAGTCAACATGTTTTTTAAATCTAACCGTTTTGGAAGACTGACATCAGCTAACACTAGTGGTAATCATGTCTCAATATAAGTGTATCAAATCAACATGTTGTACACCTTAAGATTACACACATTATATGTCAACTATATCTCAATGAAGTTGAAAAACATTTTTTAGAAAAGATGAATTAAGTCTGAAGATCTAATGTTTAACATGGTGATTATAGTTAACAATGTTGTATAATTATATAATACTATACAATTGAAATTTGCTGAGTAAAAAACTTACATGGTATCATTTAAAAAGCTAAATATGTGAGATGATGTATTTGTTAATAAACTTGATTATGGGAATCCTTTCAGAATGTATACATATATAAAACCACCATGTTATATACTCTAAATATATTACAATTTGCCAATTATACCTCAATAAAGCTGAAATATTTTTAAGATTTCAAAAAGAATAATCGACTGGAATCTATCAGTCTTATTTCAATCCCAATTCAGTCAAACTATAAAAATAAAGTCATTTATGATATCTGAGACTAATAGAAATTTGAACAATGATTGGGTATTTAAAAATCTAACCATTTTGACTGCCGTATGGTATTCCATTGTACATCAATCTATCGATCCTATTTTCTAGTTGATGTTTAGTTGTTTTGAGCCTTTCCCTAATTCAAACAATGCAACAGTCAAATTATTTTATGGTCCTTCAGGACACATGTGAAAAAGTTTCTCTAGGGTATCTACCGATGAAAAGAATTAGTGGATTATGAGGTAGGTTAGACTTTACTAGACATTGCCAAATAGCTCCTCCACAAAGTTGTCTTGTACCAAATTACACCATCACCAGAAATGTATAAAAGTCTCTATTGCTCCACATCCTTGGCAATACTCGGGACTATCAGGCTTCTTAATTTTTTCTAATCTGCTAAGTGAGAAATGGTTTTTCATCGTTTTAATTTGTATTTCATTGATTAATAGTGCCAATGAAATTTTTAATTGGGAGAGATCTACATAATAAAATACACAGAAATTAAGAGTACAATTGGATCAGTTTTGCAAATGCATACAGCCATGTAACCAACACACATTTAAGATACAAGACATTCCCATGACCCTAGAAAGTACCCTGTGGCCTTTTTCCCATCCAATATTTCCAACCCTAGAAGTAACCACTACTGTGATTTCTATCACCATAGATTAGTTTTGTGTATGTTAGCATTTCATATAAAATCTATACAATCTTTAAATGCAAAATACTGGTGGGACTTTCAGAAGAGGATTCTTGCTCTCTCTCTCTCTCTCTCTCTCCCCCCCTCACTCTCTCTCCCTAAGTTATTCATATTCTTCTGCCCTTTTATACCTCAAGCCAGAAGGAAAAGGGTAGAAGATTTTAAAATTTAATTCTATTTGTTGAGTTCTCTTAGAATAGAAAGTCATAATTTTAGAAGACTAAACCAGAAAAGTATCCTGTTTAAATGATCTGTTGAGGACAGGGCTAGTAGTTAAAGTAAAAAGTTAAAAAAAGGGAATTCTACTTTCCAGTGTAGCCACACAGTTCAGGACACAGGCTGATATGTTCCTGATGGATCACTGATATAATTGTCTATTAAATGCTCCCTGCTTAGTTTGGCTAAGCCAAAAATGGAAGTAAGAATATGTCAATATTTCAAATTACACCTCTAAATCCACTACACTGTGAGAACTTACAGATCTTAAGTGGAGTATTAAGCATAAAATACAGTTACAATCCTTAAATTATAAAATTTCTGAAGTATACAGATTTCTGTGCATTAATGCAATCCTACAGTTCTAATTTCTATGTTAGAAGGAAGAGAAATCAAGTATAACAAGTTGTCTTTAAGAATTCTACATCAAAATTAAATAGAATATTTTTTAACAAATACATACACTGTTCTTTTGTCTTGTCGGAGTAGTTTAGAAGAAAATTCACTCAGGATGTCAAGAAATGCCAAATTTAAAGGTGGATGGCTCTCTCCTTGTGGATTAGGTTCTTTAAAAGCAAATTCTATGCCATCTCTGCAAAGAAAATAAAAAAAGACAAATGAGTATTTAAGGGACTAGAATACAAAACGCAGTTAACTTAGAAAGAAAATTTCTCTCTATATTCTCGTTCCGCTACTAAAATGTTTTCTTTGCCATGCATTTAATCTGTGGAATAGTGAGAATAAAGAGGCTATAGTAAGAGAATGAACAAATATATTTACACGTTATGCCACTGTTACTTTCTTCAAAACATAAACACACACAGGCACACAAATACACCAGCTAGTCTCTAGATTGAATGTGGTTTGGTATATCTATATTCTTTGGTACATCTACATTCTTTCCTTGGTTCTCTTTTTCCACAGAAAATAACCCAAATGCTCTCAACATAATGGTCAATATATTTTCTATATTTTTTAAGACATAAAGGAGATCTACTAAAGCACACAGGACTAACTTAAAAATAATTACTAAAGACAATTTGTAATGAGCCATTTAAGAGTAAAGTTTAAATATTAAACTCGGGGGCCAGCCGAGTGACGCGTTGGTTAAGAGTTGGCTTGGGATGCCATCTCTGAACAGCAGGGCCCTGGTTTGGATCCCACATGGGCCAGTGACACTGCGCCATCTACAGCTAAGATGGTGAACAACAGCTCAACCTGGAGCTCGGCTGCCATGAGTCGCTGGCAACAGCATAGGCTGCAGTAAAGCTGCAGTGGGCTGCCGTGAGCTACCATGAGTGGCTAGCAGCCAGCATAAGCGGCCGGCAGCCGGCGAGAGCTGCCAAGAGCCACCGTGAGCAGTTGTCCAGAGGCCAGTGACTGATCTGCCTCACCCAGGAAGAGCGCAATGATAATACCAACATGGGCCAGGGAAGCAACATCCTCCACAACTAGACTGAAGAACAAAAAGGACAGCAACTTGTCTGTTCCCTGTCCCTGATTCCCCAACACTGTTCTCCCCCCCAATTCCCCAATAAAATCTTTATATATATATATATATATATATATATATATATATATATATATATATATATATATAAAAACTCTACTCAGGGCTTATTTTAACCATATTTATTTAACAATAATTACCTCTATTAATCAAGACAACAACCCAACATTATAAAAATGTAACTGGGTAAAAAAACAATCCAGATGAAAATGAATAAAGAAGGATATTATTACATAAAGGAAATAATATATTACTTCTCAAAATAATTACTACATATGTGGTCCCTAAATATTACCTAAAAGTATCACTCAATTTATTTATTTATTTATTTATTTATTCATTCATTCATTCATTCATTCATTCAATCTATTTAAAAGGCATAAAAAGGAATTTGAGACTTTTAGAGCAAAGTGAAAGGAGAATAAATTTAAGTTGGGGGAAGTATGGGATTAACTTAAACAGCAGAAATATTTCTGTAGAGAGACATTTAATACTGTTATAACTAAGTAAGGAGGAGGAGTAAAAGAGACAGGAAAAATTATATACCAAAATCAAAACAAAGCAGAAATAAAACAAAAACGAGACACATATAAAACAGAGCACTTTCAATGTAACAATTTAAGCCTCTTGATTTTCCCAAAAGCAAGGCTCTTTACCCAAGATTAAGAGATAAAGGTATTAATATCCATGTGGTGGTTATGTTAAAGGTCAAAAATAAACTCATACTTAAAAGTATAATGGATCACTAACTTGCATACCCCAAATAAAATTAGAAAATTTGCAATTTTTGTAAGGCAAAGAAAATATACAGACGGAAAGAAGACTCTGGCTCAAAATAAGGGATAAAGTCACTACAATATAGAGAACAGAACCAGAAAGATAACACTCAAAACGAGCCAAATTTCAAAAACTTTTCTAATAGCAGTGAGATTATGACAAAAGCTGTTAAAAGATACTGTAATACCTGATGAATATATGCTGATTTTCTTCACATAATTTAAAAAGATTTTGTATAGTTTTTTAATTAGTTTCAGGTGTACAAAACAATGTAATAGACATTTCACCCCTCACAAGTGATAACCCCCCTCCCCCAATCTATTGCTCCTCTGACATCATATATATCTATTACAATTCCATTGACTCTAGTCCCTATGCTGTACTACATATCCCGTGATTATATGTATATATATATATATATATATATATATATATATATATATATATAAAATTATAGTTGACATACAATATTATTCAGCTTCAGCTTCAGGTGTACAGTGCAGTGGATTTTATATAGTTTTAATTAAAGCAAAGACTTTCTATGAAAGGAGTTTTAGTCCCAACTCATGTGTTAATGGTGATAGCGCTATAACTGAGTCTTAAGACATATGCCATAAATGTGTAAACAAATAATAAAGCATCAATTGAATTTGATTATTCTTTAAAAAGAGCTAGATTCAAAAGAATTTCATGATTGAAAAATAGGAGCGCTGAATAAAATATTTGATTACTTGTGTAGCATAGCAATGGCCTCTCTCGTTTTCAATTGATCGAGTCCAAAAGTTAAAGCAAAACGTCTAGCAAGTTCTTTTATGCCGCTGAATGTTGAGGATGATCTGTCAAAATTATAGCCATTTTCCTGTATCATTTCATTAAAAAGCTGTTTGGAAAGAAAGAAAGAAAGCACATTAAAGATTTTTTGATAACTATGGATTATTCACACTTTTAAAATGCCGTATTTTCTACTTAAAATCTACTAGATGATCCATAGAAGAGGCACTACATTTTATTCTAAAACATGGATTTTTAAAACACATGATACAAATGACGAAAATTGTTATCACTTCATATATTTACTCTAGAGATAGTTATTGACATTAGAAACTCTTTAGGATAGTTTTAACAGTATTCTACTCTGCTGGAACTAACTGGATATTAAGATAACATATACAAAAAGGTAAAGAAAAAGGAAACACACCAAATTAGGCAACTATGCTCTGCTATTTACATTTAACTGATGTATCCCACAGCAAGAAATTTCATCAAAAAGTAAGCAAAACAAAATGCAATTTTTAAACTATTAAATTGCCAAGCTATTAACAGATAATGGCTACTACTATTGATAAGAGTACAGTAAACGTACCAAAGCAAGTTAACCATTGCCAACATTTTAATGATTTTTCCCGATAGAGATATACAAAATTTTATAGGGATGCTGTACTGTAATCTATTTTACTTTGTTTTCAATGAGCATTCTTATCTGCTGGGAACATAAATTGAGATAACCTTCCTTTCTATAGAGCAATCTCGCAAAATGTAGTGAAAGGTTTAGAATTTTAATGTCCTTTGACTAAGCAATTCTAATTATCAGACTTTATCCAAAAGGAATAAAAATATTCGGGCATAATACATAGGTACAAAAATGTTTGTTTTGGTGCTATTTATAATGGCAAAGATTGTAAAAGAACTTAACATCAAACAAGAAGATATCTCGGTTAAATTATGGTTCCTCTAGAAAATGGAATACTATATAGTCATTTTAAATGCCAAGTAAAGTACGTAATGGCATGAAAATGTTCAGGATTTATTAATATGAAAAATTTCAGGCTTGCAAAATAAAATGCATGATACGGCTTAATTGTTGTAAAAATAAGGTTTCATATGGGCCTATAAAAAGACTAAAAAGGCTACTAAAAACTGAAAGTGTTAAGTGAAAAAAATTAAGGGTAAGTTGCATTTTTTTAGTTCCTATGTTTTCTAAACTTCCTACAGCAAGCAGCTATTACTTTATAGCAAAAGTTATTTAAATGCTACCTTTAAAACCTTTTAAATTATATTAATTTTAATAAAGAATATCCAAATGGAATTAAGAACTTTCATACCTAGATTTCTATAAAGCAATAAGAAAGTTTATCAAGTTGAAATGGTTTATGTTTTGGGTGCATTTGGTCTCTGAAGACAAAAATATACTGAGCAAATGATATTTACCTAATTAAACCTACCCTGCTACTGCCAAAATGAAAAGGACTATTGCATTTTGATTGTAAGACATACTCATTAAATATGGAAATATACAAAGAAAAAAATAAAATTCACCTGAAACATACCTAAGCAAGTTAACCACCACCAATATTTTAGTGATTTTCCCCCCAGATAGATATAAAGATATGAATAATTTTATAGGGATGCTATACCATAGTAATTTTTACTTTATTTTCAAACTATATATGTAGTAGAAATCTATATACATTAATGAATATAGATCTACACTAACTTTAAGTGCTACACAACAGCGACTGCAGAGATGTGTTACATAATATATTCATCTAATATCCTACTGATGGACATTTGTATTATTTCTAATTTCTTCTTATTATAAACAATGTTGCCATGTACAATCTGTGTACACCCATTTTTGCAAACTTGCCCTATTACTACTACCTTGGATAAATTTTTAAAAGTAAAACTGCTGCCTCAAATGGCATACACATTACAAATTTTGACATATATTGTCAAACTGCCTACCAGGAAGGTTGTACCCATATATATTGATGACAATATCTGTTTCCCCCATCGACGGCTATCTATAGGTTTTGCCAATCTTACCAGTCTGAAAGCAAAAAATAATCTCACCTGCACAATGTCTACTAATGAGATTGAATACCTTGTATTTCTACTTTTATGAATTGTCTATTGTATCCTTGGTCATTTTTCTGTTACCTTGAAAAGTATCTCTTGTTAACTGTGTTAGCCTAAAGGTGGTACTCTTAATGTCTTACCTGTTGCAAACTGAGAATAAGAGTTTTTGCACATTGAATTTTGTCTATCTGCCTTGTTTTACTCATTGTTTCTTTGATGATATCTCCATAGTCATTATAATACTAGAAAAGAAATTTGTACAAATTAGAGCTCTATCTCCTAAAACTACTGAACAATTTTAGATTAATCATGTAAGCATGTCACAAAGTATGTACTTGGCTGAAATTATGCCTTTCAAGACAAAAAAGAATGTTACCAAAACTTTAATTTCTAAGCTCATAATCCCTAACTTTATTAAAATCAGAAATATTAGACAGTTAAGATCTAATCACATTAAGCTCTAAACTTGGTTTTATGGAGGCATGATGTAAATCAATAATTAGGTTATGCAGATTTTCAGAAATAACACAAAGGTATAAACAAAGTTCCTGTGCTCTTTGTGAGCTACTAAGACAATATAATCAATCACTTTCCTAACTTATTCATTGCTAATTGGCATGGAGTTTGTGTGCAGTATCCAACTTTAATTAATTATTTGGCTTATAGAAACTAAGTATGTTAACAACATTTAAAAGAAAACTTATTGTATGTAACATTTACATCATGCATTGTAGAAGAAATATTTTTGTCTAATTTAATATAGTTTCAAACTGCATATACGACAACTTTTAGAGGTAACAGGATAACCTATGACAAATAAAATTGACTAATCTAGAATACCTAGATCTAAAAGTTTAAAACTTGCAAAATGACTTCATAAATCTTAGTTTAAAAACAAATCATTAATTATCATTATTCCAAATCACTTAAGTTCCAAAGTAATTTAGAATGGAGCTAGAGTTCTATCATGTAACAAAGTATTCCAAAGAGAGAATTAACTAGTTTTTGACATTTATTACATATTTTGTGAAAAGAAAGGCTTAAAAATTTACATTTATAATTAGATTTTACTTGAGAAGGATTAAAGTAAAACTATCTTACCAAATTTAGTCATATTCCATTAGTACAATTAACAAGTATCCTTCCTACTACTACTTAAACATTAAGAGAATCTCACATGTATTTATAAAAATTGTGAATAGCCTATTCTGAATCAAATCAGATTTTCAGACCCTAAAGGAACCTTAGCTATCACAGTGGAACAGATGAAGAAATGCAGGATGCAAAAAGTATTGAGTTACTACCCACGCTGCATAGTAACCAAGCTAAAACTATACCATCTAGGTCTCCTGACTCCTAAAATGACACTTTTTAATGCTGCATCAAGCAGCGGAATGAGAACATCCTGATGTCTTAAACGACATCACAAATACAATTTCTAATAGTGACAGTTAACCTAAGGCAAGCTGTTTCCAATATTCCAAGTGCAAACGAACTCGATAAACCCAAATTGTCCATTATAATGGAGTGGAGGTATGAGGAAATGCTATGGAAAATGTTAAGTACTTTAAAGGAGATTTCTTTTATACTAGAAAAGTAATTTACTCTTTAAAATTTCAATGGCAACTAAGCATAAAAGCCAATGTTACATTTACTATCTTTTAAGCATTATAAAAATATCTTGCTATCCATTTTTCAAACTTTACCTTCATATACTGCTTGAAGATATCTGCAGCTGTATTCATCTCCACTACAGTATATACAATTAGCTTACAAAATGCTGCAAGTAAATTTCTCCTCTTGTGCAGAGCTTCAATTTTACTGGCTTCATCCTCCTGCTGACCATCTATGGGAAAAACGTTCCAAACAGTAAGCCATATATATTTTACTTTAGCTGTATATATATTTTAATTCTCACTATAAAATACCTTTATTTTGGAGAATTTGAAAAGTAAGGAAAAACATTTAAATGAAGTAAAATTATAGTTACTCTCAATATCTTAGTGAATGACCAGCCCATTAATTCTAATAGACAAAATTTTTGTGTAGTCAAATATGTAGTCAGAAGGCTTCTTGGTGAACATGGAACAGGAACAAGTGGAGTGAGTCAGAGGAACTGATGTTTAGTGATGTTAGACTGTGCTTGCCTAACTCATTCAACTACTTCTCTAATAGGATATTTAGTCGAGACCGGCATATTCAATGTCAGTTGGTTAAAGCCCTTTGTTCCTGGGAGCAACCAACCTCAGAAATTCTCCAACGCCTTCCCTTCCAAGGATGATCCTACCCCAACTCTTACTGACACATACTTCCTTTATCCATACTATATATATTGAGTTAGACTGGGATAGAAACCATTCTGTCTTTTTAAGAAGACTTCACATATTTCCAATCTGATCTATTATGTGAGATCTTGACTTCAGGTATCAACGGGAAAAACTTATTTTAAAATTCATTGTCAGGGAAGCTGGAATCTTTCTCCGGACAAATTTTACAAATGAAATTTAAAACTTAAAAAACCCCACCATTTTATATTAATTTACACTTCTTTGGTTATCAGTGAAGTTTTCTGTGTGTGTCTTAGCCATTTATATAATATGTCCTCTTTTGTGAACAGCAGGTGCATATTCTGTTAGGTCTTCAATGTAAGATGTAAGATTTCTAATATAAAAAAATTGTGTAAAATAAGAATGCTCTTTTAAACAAGTATTTATTTTACCGTCTCTGAAAATTCTTGATAACAGCTAGTAAGTTAAAACCAAATTTTATGGAATAGGAATTGA
Organism: Hipposideros armiger; assembly: GCF_001890085.2. NCBI lineage: Eukaryota > Metazoa > Chordata > Mammalia > Chiroptera > Hipposideridae > Hipposideros > Hipposideros armiger. Next base: position 640,089 of record NW_017731631.1, read on the forward strand.
AGACAGACCATCAGAAAAAGTTTCATTACCACAAGTGTATGGACCAGAATGCCAAAGTATTTGCTTAGAAATCTAAGACATATTGTTCACTCTGTTAAATGATTACACTGAATATTTAAGCTAACTTTTTTAAATGACACTGTGATTATAATGGGTTTCTATAAAACACTGTTAAGTACTGCTCTCTGGAAATAGAGGTATATAGACTTTCCCTACCTAAAGAATGAATTACCCAGATATTAAGAGATTTTGTACCCTGAATTTTAGTTTTCTTCACTTACTTATCAAAAATTAGCCACATTTTCCCTTGTGGGGAATGAAGAATGTTAGAGACGTCCCTAACGCACTGAGCCATTCATATAATATATGTCAGTTGCAATTATTATGATGTGTCAGTGCCTCTGGAAGCATTCCCTATTACACTGTCCCTTTCTAATCTGATGTGGGCTAACAAATTTGATATAACCATGGGTCTACGACACCAGGGGTTAGATGAGGATGAAAAGCAATGGAAACTATCATATATTGCTGATGAGAGGATAAAACAACCACTTTGGAGAATAATTTGGCAACATGTGGTCAAATTTAAGAGGTACATAGGCTAGATAATCCAGAAATTCCACTCTAAAGACGTACACTAGAAAAGCATTTACACATGTACTCAAGGAGATAAGTATATTTGTTGTAACACTATAATAGGGAAAAAATGGAAACAATCTAAATGCTCATCAATATGAAAATAGACAGTGTCATTAATTCATCACATAATATTCAGCAGTCAAGATAAAAAAGCTACAACCACATGTGAACACTGACAAATTTCAAAAATAATGTTAACTCCAAAAAGCAAGATGCAAATTAAAATGTTCGATATGATACATGTGGAAGCTAGTAATAGAAAATCAACTACATATTGAGAACAGATACACAAACTCCTAGTAAAATAAAATTAAAATGTAAAGGGTTGATAAACACCAAATTAAGGATAGCATTTATCTCTAGGGAAAAAGACAAAATTGAATTGGGGAGGGATACAAATGTGGGCTTTTGTATACATACTTTATTCCTTAAAAAAAAATCTGAAACAAGAAAATCTGACAAATGCTGGTGGTAGGCATGTACAAATGTGTTATCTTTTATAAAACTTTTCCAGAGAACTAAAATAATTTCTTTTTTTTTTTAGCTGAGCCATCCTGCCACCTGTTGGCAGCTCAGTGTCAGCTCAGCTCAGGCTGGGCATCAAACCGCTGTTGCTCAGAGCTCACACTCTTGAGTGAGCTCTTAACCAACTGAGCCACTCGGCTGGCCCAATAATTTCATTTTTAAAGTGTAAACAGAAGAAAAAAAAGTTTAAGAAGACTCTAAGCAATTCCATGAAGCTCCTAGAAAATTCAGTAGTATTGGCAAGCTTATTTTCATTCTTCCCATGGTCTATATAAAGTAGAGTCCATCCCCAACTAACAAATGGGTTGTGGACCAAAACTGATTTTGTATCAGTTTTTTAAATGCAACTATGCTTTCTCATAGAAATTTTAAAAACTCCTACACATCTTTTAGGATCCATTTCAGATGTTAGATTATTTCAATGTTTTGACTCCTACTGACCAGCCAGACCTTCCTCTATCTACATGCCCACAACACTTCACACATGGCCCTATTACTTATCAAAATGCATTATAATGAATGGTTTTTGGATATGTCCTTTTCACTTGAATTACATTCTTAAAGAAAAAGATGTTTCATTTTTTGATATCCACAGCATCTACTATACTACCTGCTGACCAATAAATATCAAATTAGTTAAAAAATAAAAGCATTACTAAACCAATAGCTGAAAATGAAAGGTGAAAAATTATATCTACATAAACTTTACTACAGAAACTGAAAACTGTTTTGGCTACTCTGTGTTTCTCAATTCTGTTCTGGTTTTTTTTTTTTAAACGTAATTTTTTTTAATGATTTTATTGGGGAACTGGGGGAGGGGGACAGCACTGGGGAATTGGGGGAACGGGAACAGACAAGTTGCTGTTGTTTTTTTCTTCAGTCTAGTTGTGGATAACGTTGCTTCACTGGCCCATGTTGGTATTATCACTGCACCCTTCCCAGGTGAGGCAGATCGGTCGTTGGCCTCTGAACGGCTGCTCACGGTGGCTCTTGGCAGCTCACACCGGCTGCTAGCCGCTCATGCTGGCTGCCGGCCACACACGGTAGCTTATGGCAGCCCACCGCTGCAGGGGCTGCAGCCTACGCTGTCACCGGCAACTCACAGCAGCCCGGCTCCAGGTTGAGCTGTTGTTCACCATTTTAGCTGTAGAGGGCAATGTCACTGGCCCCTATATGGGATCCGAACCAGGGCCCTGATGCTCAGAGCTGGCATCCCAAGCCAGCTCTTAACCAACACGCCACTCGGCCGGCCCTGGTTTAGTTTTTAATACTTGAGAACAAAGCTCTTTTTAGATCAAAATAAGCTATAAGTCTTGTCTAAAATTGTATATGTATTTATTTACACTGATTTGCAATGATGTGTGTTTATATATTGATATACACACATTGATGTTATATTGTCCTTCAAGTATACCTTCAAATTAAATAAAAACCCAGAAATTAGCCACCAAATACTATCTGTTTTTGCATGACCACTGCTTTCCTTACGTAAGGCATCTGTGTATACAATTAGGGTTTGAAGAGAAACTTAACCCTAGGCAAGGGTGATTCGATCATTTTCCTGTGAACATTCTGTACTGGCCCAGACTTTTATAGAATAATTTCAACCTTTTTCTAACATTGAGAAATTACAGTTTAACACCCTCACTAAAATATGAGAACCTATCTTATGAAAGTATATAACAAAAACATCACTTAAACACTTTATTCTGCTCATATTCCCTGAATACTGGTATTACTAATGATTAAGAGGAAGAGGGAATAAATTTTACTGAGTACCTACCACATGCGCAGCCACAGTACGAGTTACTTTGCTCAATTTCATTAATTCACACAGTTCCGTAAGGTAGCCACAAATTCAAAAGACAGGCTCAGGGCTAGTGAGAAGTGAAGATCTCACTCCAAAGCCTATGCTCTGTGATATCACTTTGTCTTTACAGTGTTACAAGAAACGAACACAAATGTGCTGGAATATGTACCTGTGCTTCATGTTTTAAAAATAAAATATCAAATAGTAGTGCAACATTTGAAATCATGGATAGTTAAATTTATGATGGATACACACATTTAACAAAAAACTGACAATTACCTGCACTATTATTATCATCATCCTGTTCAATGAAGACATGATCCAGAATAAAGCTGAGCAACTCAGATTGCAATGAAGAATCAGGGGTGTAAACTAATGGTTCTAACATGTCACGACCTCCTGACATAATCTGATGGCTGAAGATCATCAGAATATCGCACAGAATAGTGAAGGCCTATAAAAAAAAGGTATAGTGTGCTATAAGCCAAGGTTTCTCACCAAGTGCAACAAGTAACATACATATTTAACACAGAAATAAAATCCAACTTTCTGTATTTGGAACTCTTCAAGAAAAATACATGCTTATAAATTTTCCTATGATTTTAAAGCTGAGGAGTGTAGTTTCTGTAACAATGACTACTAACATTTGCATCATGCTTTACTAACTACAAGGTCATTTCACAAATATTCTATTATTTATTTATTTTTATTTTTAGCAACTTTAAATGACTTATGCAATGTTAACACTACGAAAACATGCAGTCAAGACTCAGTCTCAGGTTTTCTGACTCCAAATCCCACACTCTACACTATATACCACAATGCCTTGTGGCATACATTCTCAAATATGAAATAATGTATAAACCTGGTACCATTCTTTTCTTCCATGGAAGATAAAACTTATATCAAGGAGATGAATATCTCCTAGAAGATCTCTTAGAAGAGAGATCACTAAGTTTATGGTACTTTTTATGCACTCTCATTGTTAATATGTGTGTGGTGAATAAGTAGAAAAAACGTAACAAATATGGGCTTGCTTATCAGGCAAACCTGACAGTATCATAATGAACATAAAGCTAAAGTTACATTTCATGGAGTTTAATAAAAACTCTACCAGGAGTTTTAAATGGAGTCAAACACTGGTAAAATTAGCCAGAAGGTAACCGGGAAAAGTTATGTTAGGAAGGGATAATGAGAATATAAATTGGGGGTCACAAAGTCAATAGAAAATTACATTTAGAAACAGATTATTATACAGAGCAGATCTTAATAATAGTTTTGCCTTTTTGGAACTAACCACATTTACTTTTTTCTCCTTACTTTATGCTTTTACCTCTTCTTTCAGTCTCTTCTTATTTTACTACTGTAGTAGTAATTTATATCTACCAGAATATTTTGAGTTTATAAAACCTTTTGCAATCTACATGGTAAAGATACAAAGTGGTAAGCATGGTGATACTTATTAATTAGGTGAACTGGGAGGTCAAGTGAGCCAATCGAAACGTATTTCTAGAAACTTGTTAGAAAGACTAACACACAAGTTATTTAATGACCAAATCATCTCCAAGGCCTGAGCAATAGATTATATTGGAGGTTACACAGAATGACCCATAAGGAACTATGTGTTAATACTGTAAAAAATAGGACTATTAAGCTGAATATCTTAGTGGCATATAAAATATATCAAGTAATATATTATGTATTAAGTTTGTATTATCAGTGCATACTTATTAAAATCCTATTCTAAGGGTTTAACTCTAAACTCAGTTTACTACCTTCAGAAATTTTGTTTCTTTCATCTGAATTGTAGAAATGAAAATTAAAGTTCCAAATCCTTGATTGCTACGATACAAAACTACATACTTAAAACCGAAGAGAATTCAGCAATGTAATAACCATGGCAATATACTTCATACTTTTGCAAGAATAAAAGGTAAATCCAGTAATTGGATCTTGGCCATTTAATATATTTTAATTTATTTGTGGCCAAGCATATATGTATGGGAGAGACAAAAGAAGTTGAAAATAAGAAAAACTAGACCAGCAGTTAGGTATTAAATACTCAACATAAAAGGAACTGCTGAAAATAGCAATTATGATGACCGCTGGAGCTCTACCCCAAGATACAAAGGTTAAGGAGGTGAAAAAACAAACTTGAAATCACCATAAGCATTTCGACTATAATTATTATTTCTTATAAAATGATCACAAAATCATCTTCCCCACAGAAGCATTTAAAGAAGCATTTGTGTCCAAAAAAAGCTTAATCTTCTATCAGGGAATTAGAACTCAATAGGCTCTTAGTCCCGGGGTCAGAATTCATTTTCTGGGAAAACTACCTTTGGCACCAGGTAACAATATACAGAGGGTGACAAAAAATGTATACACATTTTAAGAAAGGAAAAAAATATTAAAATTGTAATACTCAATATATACCAAAAACAAAAAATAAATATAAGTCACGATTCACTCCTGCAATTGCAAGAGGTGCTCAAAGTGGTTACCATCAGCGTCCAGACACTTAGGATTACGGCCAACTACTGCTTGAGCAACACTGACCAAAGTGTCCATTTGTATATATTGGGTTGTCTGAAAAGTCATGATGCATTTTTAAAACAATACATATTTTTGACACCCCTGGTATTTCCAAAATGAGAAAGTTGGCAGCAATAGAATCACAAGGGCATACGGGATACAAAGGTAAAACTTTGAAGGCTGGGAAGTGGTTTTCTGACAAAGTTCACAGAAGGAAAAATAACTCACAGTCAGGACAAGCAAGAACGTCAATATCTGGTAATATTTTCAGATGAGAAAACGAAATGGACTTTTCCTCAATGAGGCATACTTGTTATACACTTGTTGCTTTCAGAAATAATGTTTGTAATTTCATACAACTAATTTGTATATATGGGTCTGTTTATCAAGTGTGTAATAAAGAAACAATAACACAGAATAACTACAGTGTAAGGGTAACCCATAAACGCCATATGAAATTAATACATTAATTTATTTTTTAAGCATGGTATACATGGACAAATAGAAGATATTTCTACTTTGCTCAATCTCAGTATTAAATTTTCTATATTAGTTCAGATATTTATTAAGGTTGCTTACAAAAGATTGCTATCTATAGTAATTACTAACCTGTTCCTTAACAGTAGTATTCACGTTGGTCAGGTAATGCTGACATATCTGACAGAATACCCTCATCTGTTTCTTTAAACGCAGCAAGTCCTCCTTGAAAACATTTAATATTTTAAAATACTGTATAAAAACTCAGTATTTAAGATATTTAAATTATATAAACATTATTATATTTAACTATTTTAACTGTTTGAACATTAGGTCTAAATTCTTCTTTATAATTTATCAGAAAGGAACACAAAAAGAAATTAAATCACTTTTTAAAAAAATCTCAACAAATTGCAGCCTTAAAAATATCAGGTATATTAATGGATAATATCCTAAGTGGTCTGGGTCCTTCAGAATGAGAAAACTTATTTGACTATATACAGCTATCTTTAATAAATCTATTATCTCAGAATGCTTAAAGAGTAAAGATTTATGCTCCATCCTCATTTTGTAATTTGAAGGGTAGACAACAGATGAATGGAAGAAATTATTTTTTTAAAAAAAGAGCAGCACCTTTCTTTTCTATTTGAAGGATATTGGTTATACTTTTTTAAAAACAGAGAGTGACAAAAGTAAGTTTTGTGGTAGTACTCCAATTAAACAAAATTAAATGTCTCGTAAACTTACACTAAACAGATCAAGCTTTTTCTTGCATTTTCTCTACTTCTAAATATTTACCAGTTAATTTAAAATAGAAAACTATTCTATAAAAATCATCCACATTAATTTATTTACGGTATAACCTTTGGCCCATCTTCTAATACTGAATGCCAAATGATATAGTATCAATTTGGTATACATTAACAGACAACTTAAAAATCTGTTTAACTTGGAGATCAATTTTGTGAAAAAAAATTCAATGAAGCTTCAGCATAATTCTGTATTCAATAACATTCATTTTATATGCTTTTTCCTCTACTAAAAGTATTACCTTTTTCCCATTTTAATTTTTAACTCAGTACTTTTAACAAAGATGAACAATCATATTTACTAATATGGCCACTGCTCCTACTGTAAGATTGATATTGAGTTAAATAAACTTCTTGGGTGTTTGACAAAAAGTACATGTTAAAAACAAAACTATATTGCTTTTTCAAGGCAGAAATATCCATTTGTAGATATAACAGCATCTTGTGCTTAAAAGCTCAGAGAATTTCTAAGCATTTACAATTTTTCTGTGGTTTTTATGTAAAACAAACTTATTGTCAAGAGGATGCCTTTTTGAGGAAAACACCTATAAACAACTAATTCTATAACTTCTAGAAATTGCTGAATATTTATAAAAATGTGCTGAAATAATATGTAAGGCAACATCTACGGCTACAAGTACAATGTTTCAAAGCTTCCAATTTACAAACAGAAAAAGCAGTACTGTTTATCTCAGTTACTAAACAACACATCAAGAATTACCACTAGATACAATTTTGAAAGTTCTAAGACCTAGTAGCTGTTCGATTACACTCAACCAGAGAGTGATTTATCAATTTGGAACATCAGTTGAGAGTTCCTGAGTACGAAAACAAGGGGATCCCAAAATAATGCCAAGGCATAAGAAAATCTAGGGGCAGGCTGGCTGAGTGGCTCAGTTGGTTAAGAGCTCGCGCAAGAGTGCGAGCTCTGAGTAACAGCTGTTTGATGCCCAGCCAGAGGTGAGCTGCCTGCAGGGCTCAGCTAAAAAAAAAAAAAGAAAATCTAGGGGCAACTGATTTGCTATCATCAATTTGTGTAATCCAACAGCTGTACCTGCTTGTTTCAAGGCTCTTGGTCATCATTGACAAACTCTGTATTTCTATTAGTTACTCAATACTTGAGAATAATATGGAAATCCATAAATTGTGCCACCTTCAAATGTGAACAATTTTAAATTTAAAATCATACCCTGAAGCAAAACATATTAATGTTCTTTCACTAAATATACATCAAACTACAAACACAACTATTTTTCAAAGCACACATACCTAACTGGTAGTTCAGAATAAGCAAGACTTTGTTGAAATAAATTGGTCCTATTAAAAGTATAAGTTTGCTGAAAAGAGTTAATGATATTTAATCTAATAAAAACTCCACTGAACCACGACAAACCTTTGTAGAGCTGCTTTCAGTTATCTTTGCAAGCTGCCAAAGGATTACATAGTGAGTACATTGCAGTGCGTGAATAACAATCTGTAAAAAGAACCAAAAAATACAGGTTAAAAAAAGTCACAAGTCTTCATTCTCAAAGTTAAGTATGTAACTTGTAAATAAATAAAAACCTGCTCAGGCATGTCTCCATTTTCAATTCCGGTTTTCAAAAGTTTGTAATTACAAGCAAATAAATCCCACTTTGAAAGATCATGGGCACTGCAAAAAAGAATTAAGTTATATTAAAAAGTTAAGCTTAATCACATTGGTTTTGGACTTCAGTTTTAACAGAATGCTGTTAAAGTAAATACAGTAAACTTTATAACATGCATCCGCAATCAACAAATGCGTATTTTTAAAAAGTATGTTAGTTGATACTTGGTCAGCCATTCTCCAATTCAAAATATGACTCTACCAAGTACATTTTCCTCCAAAGCACAAGCAATCTAGCAAAGATTCTGATAACATTATAACCGCAAAGCATGCAAGTAATTTTTCTACTTTTAAGAAGTCAAAAACTTTAAGATCCAACTTACTTATGAAAAGCAGTGATTCTCTTCAATGTAGACAATACCTGGTATGCATCATCTTCATCAGGTTCTTCACCCTATGAATATTAATTAAACAACATTAAACATTAATGACCACCAAAGTGAAACATCCCAGGCTATCACATTGATGATACCACCATTAAAATAAAGAATAACCTGATAAAAATGTCAAATTAACTTTGTCATTCAATACCTAAATTTGGCCAAATTTAAAGCAATATGGCTGGAGTACTGAGTCAACATAGGCACATTACACCCAAGAGAGAAAAAGTGATTGACATTCTCCCTTTTTCCTTTAGGTAACCTTGACACAGAACTATGAAGAATTCTGCTTTTTTTACAGTAATAAATGCATTAGTACTATACAGGAAAATATATTCGAGGACGAGCAAGAGATCATAAAGACAACACCTAAAAGACAAAACCTACGTGAACAAAATAGAGCACTCAAGCAAGATATATAAGACCAATCACAATTAATTTGGAAAAAATCCTCTGAATTAGGACTACGAGGTATGACAATTAAGGTCGTGAACTCATCCTAGAAAAAGTGCTACATACCTCATTGCTAAATATCACTACAGATACCCCCAAAGAACACCCCTTGGGAAGCTAGGCACCAACACCAGCGCCTAGTCCACCCTTCAAAGCAATTTTGGAACTCTTTTTCTGGAATGGCTATCACAGCTGTCGCCATATTACCGTTGATGTCCTGAATGTCATCAAAATGTCTTCCTTTCAGTATCTCCTTTATCTTCGGGTAAAGAAAGTCATTGGGGGCCAGATCAGGTGAGTAGGGAGGGTGTTCCAATACAGTTATTTGTTCACTGGCTAAAAAGTCCATCACAGACAGTGGCGTGTGAGCTGGTGTATTGTTGTGATGCAAGAACTCCTTTGGGACCATTTTTGCATACACATTTCTCATGCCATGATTTTAAGTGAAGATTTTCTGAACTGTTTCTCTATCAATGTTTACTTTGTCTCCTATGCTTCTCACAGTCAGCTGGTGATTTTGATACAGAATTTGACAAATTTTTGCAATGTTTTCGTCAGTTCTGCTTGTTACTGGCTGCCCTGGCCTCTCTTCATAAATGACGCATTCTCTCCCCTCAGAAAAACATTTAATCCATGTGTACACTGCCGTTTTCTTCATGGCATTATCCCCATAAACTTGGACTAACATATTCCTGATTTCACTTCCACTCTTTTCAAGTTTAACAAGAAACTTAATGTTTATTGGTTGCTCTAATTCAAGTTCATTCTTATCACCACAATGATGAACACCACTCAGCAAGGCAACGCCACACATCAACACAAGCACAGCTGAGAGACACTGATATACAAAGGTTATGAAACCTTACCGAGCTGTTTGTATGGTGCTGCCAATGGAAGAGCACAGTGGGAAGTTCACGAACTTAATTGTCACACCTCTTATATATGCTAGTCCTTTCTGGTAATCAACTTTACAATTTAGAGTAGTTTAAATTTTTGAAAATTTTATGACTTAATAAATGAAACATAAAGTTTGTAAAACACTATCAAACACTATATCTAAACCCGTGTCTCTCAAAACATGCCTAAGATGTTACTAAACTTTATTTTTTCTACAAAGTAAGTAATTCAACTTAACAAAACATTGCTTGATTTTTTTTTAGATTTTATTGGGGGAATTGGGGAAGGGGAATAGCCAAGTTGTTGTCCTTCAATCTTAGTTGTGGAGGGCGCAGCTAGCTTAGCTCCAAGTCCAGTCACCATCCAGCCACTTGGCAGCAGCTCATGGCCACTCAGCTCAAGGTACCATGTTCAATCTTAGTTGTGGGTGGGTGTAGCCCACCATCCCATGTGGAAGTCCAACCAGCAACCTTGGTGTTAGGAGCGCATGCTCTCACCAGCTGAGCCATCCTGCCACCTGTTGGAAGCTCAGTGGAAGCTCAGCTCGGGCGCAGCTCACTGGCCCATATGGGAATCAAACCGGCAACCCTGTTGCTCAGAACAACTGAACCACTCGGCAGGAACAACACTGCTTGATTTTTTTTGATATGACAGATTTATTTTTACTTAAAAATTGTATTCATTTTATTTGCTTTGCCCTTTTAATCTCTCAGTTCAACAGCTTAAGAGTAGCTTAGATTTTATACATTGAAATCGCTCTTCTAAAAAATTTGAACATTTGCAACAAACAATGCACCTTTTAAATCCATTGCCTGCACAATAGACTATTAACCCTCCAGATATATGCCCAAATTGTCCCATTGTAGCTTGATTTTTAAATTAACTTGTCCTAATCACTATCATCTCCAGGTAAGAGTAGAACCGATAAAAGTTTTAGTTAAGAATGTGATCACTGTACATCAACATATTTGCACAAACCCCCAATTAAGCAAAATTGAGTAAGCATGGAATCTTACACAAAAAAAAGTTAAAGAAGTAATTCCTAAACAAGAAACCTGGAAATTACAAAGTCCATATAATTTTCACAGCATTAATGATATAAGTGATGTAGAAAAGGCTAAATGCATTAATTTGAGAATTATAAATTTTTATTTTATGCAAATCCATTAAACTGTTAAAAGTGTATTTCCAGAAAAGACAAACATCACAATAAAAATACAAGTGTATCTGAGTGCTGCACTTTAAGGCTCTCCGGAAATACAATAGAACAACATAGGAAACCCCAAAATCAATAGTGACTATAACAGTAGTTTCTCAAGGCTTTATAATATCAAAGACCATAATTGCCTTTCCTCACTAACACTGCCAAAGCACTAAGAAATACTCTACTTTTTGAGGTTACATGACCACAGTACAGTCTAGCTCTATTTTCTGTTCCATTAACACCCTGTTCCCTAACAGCCTCTCATTCAACTAAACCCTGGGAACTTTGCAGATCGTTTCTTTAAAATATAAAAAAAAACAGGAAAAATGTCTGTTTTGTGTTCACCTTCCCCAAGTCACAGAGTTTTATCACCTTTTTATGTTGGTGGAGGAGTAAGAGTAGTATGATGAATCACAGAACAAAAAGTATGAACATCTTTTCAAAATGCTGCTAGGCATTATCACCAGGACTGGTGACTAATTTTGTCACCGAAGTGGAGGGGCCCAACTGACAAAATACTTGTAATATATACCTCTTGCAGAAAATCTTCTAGAAGCCGGTTAAATTTATCTGCCAACTCGTCTATCAGTTGACTTCTTGAAATATCTACTCTGTTGAAGATTGTGAACTCTTCATTACAGAGTGCATGGTAAGTTTTAGAACATGCTTCCAAAACATCTGTATCTGTGTGCTTCTCTACAATATTCCGGATCTGTCGTAATAAGGCATCCAAATGCTGCAAAATCAAAGTTTTTTTTTCCATTAAAACTAAGGTATATATGGTAGGCATAAAACAACTATACCACTGTGGAGAAAAGCCTCAAATAAATTAACTCTACAACCAGTAGAACATACATTTTAAGGTGTTTTTCTAGTCATGGTAAATAAATAAACTGACCCGCCCATACTCATTTTCCTCAACATTAACAGGAATAATAGCATATATTTTATAGGGCTTTGGTAAGGATTTTAATAGATATGAAGAACTTACAATAGTTTCTGGAACACAGTAAACGTATTCAATGCATATCAGCTGCTTTCGTTTTGTAATTGTTACTGTCCAGTTACCCACCCCTAATCTCCATTAATGATCAGTGATAATCACATAATGGCTAGAAATGAGAATATCGCTGTGGGCATGAATCAAAGGGAAGCCTAATTGTTGCTACTCTCCTAATCCAACTTATCTAAAATACCAAAGACAAATAAGGTGTGTTTCCTTTCAGATTAGTAATTACAAAATCATATTTTAAAAACATAAACAAACAATATGATGGGATGAACTAAACTAACAATTTTTCTCCATGGTATTTTTATACACAGAAAACACCATACCTTTTCTAATCGTCCAGTGGTGTATATTTCCAAATCAAAGTACTGAGGCAATTGCAACAAGTTAGTCACCTTTTCTGCATCTACAGAGTACTTTGAAATAAAAAAAAAATGTCAAAAACAACACAATAATGGTAAGTAAATATTATGATAAAATTCTGTGTAGCATTTCCAAACAAAACCTGTAATTTCTTTAAGATTTTTATTAAAATATAGCTAAGATACAATATTATATTAGTTTCCAGGTGTATATCATAGTTGTTCAATATTTATATATTTATATACCTAAAAAAGTGATCACTATAAGTTCAGCAACCATCTGACACTATACCATGCTATCATAATATTATTCACCATATTCCCTATGCTGTATATTACATCCCCATGTTTTATACCTGGAAATTTGAACTGTAATTTCTTACTAACATTCTGATATTGACACAAACTTACTTTAGCTAATAACTGAGGAAGGGCCACAGCAAAAAGTTCAGTGATTTTTGTCCTGTCATCTAACTGAGTCTTCTTCTCCTTTGCTGTCAGAACCTAAAGTAACACAACAACATTTTAAGTACTTATTTAGTCATTAACATTGTTAGGTAAGTAATTAAACTACATTTTAAATGATGGGCACAAAAATTCCTACTATAAACTTGAAATCTAAAAGTGACAGAATAACTTGCACATTGTAAGAAAAAGCCACCTGGGCCAGCCGAGTGGCTCAGTTGGTTAAGAGTTGGCTTGAGTGTGAGCTCTGAGCGACAGGGCCGCCGGTTCGATTCCCACATGGGCCAGTGATGCTGCACCCGATCTGAGCTGTAACTGAGCTGCCAACAGGTTGCAGGATCGCTCAGCTGGTTTAACAACAAGATTGCCTGTTTGATGATGGGCTACGCCCACCCCCAACTAAGACCGAACTCGGCATCTTGTGCTTAGAGGCCACGAGCTGCCGCCGGGCAGCCAGATGGTGACTGGCGCCCTCCACAACAAAGATTAAAGAACAACAACTTGGCTGGTCCCCTTCTTCAATTCCCCAACACTGTTCCCCTCCCCCAATTCCCCAATAAAATCTGTTAAAAAAAAAAGAAAAAGAAAAAGCCACCTAAAGTAACAACAACAACAAAAACTTTGAATAATTCTAGAGGCAAAATCAATACCTAATTAGAGTAACCAACTCTACATTTGAATGTAAGGAGAAGCAGTTAGGAACAGGAAATATAGTTTACGAGCTTATATAATAATGGGATTGAATAACAGCATTTCAGCCCACTCTAAGCTGTGGGCCATGATCGACGGGTTATGAATTCAACATAGTAAGTTACTACTAGCAATTAACAAACAGAAAAAGAATGTAGCACACACCATAAACTTCAGAATTGTTTGATGAAATTTTGTTTCAGTTACACACAAACTCACATGTATAGGTATGTACTAGGTCTCAATATAAAAATATATTTTTGTGTTTCACAATCAAAAAAAGTTTGAAAGCTTGTGGAACTGTTGGTCTACAAGGCAAATAGAATATGTGAACAACACAATAGTATATTAAAATCTAATCCCAGGAAATAAGAATTTCCCCATTTTAATGAATAATTATTGTTTTTTAATGTTTTTATTGTTTAAGAAAAATCAAATCTATAAATAAACCAGAACAGACAAATGCACCACTCTAAAATGATGCACTACATTCATTCCTGAAGACAAGAATGTCAATCACTGTATCTCCTATAGTAACTAATAATGTATCTTATGAAAGAAACTCAAATTTCCTAAATTCCTAATGCTTTAAAATTTACCTGTAACACATATTTATAAGCAAAGATCATCTGGAAAATAAAATATAAGATTAAAAAATTTTGGTTCTATGGTTACAAATAAGAATTTTATAAAAGATTATTGAAAAAAAATATATAGTTTAGAATACAGAAGATATATTGGCATACCCTTTTTCCTGTCCCTCTTCCCACGGGAGGATGGCATTCAGCTGCTTGTCTAATGGTACAAAGCATTATTTCAATCAGAGCACTCTCTTGTCTATCTGTTAGCGCTGAAAAGAAATCAGAGAAAGTTAACCTATTTCTTTTCCCTATATGCCATTTATAATTATTACATAACAGTTCCTTCTGCCTGTGACAGAATCTGACCTAATGTACTAAAGAAAATCCCACTGTTGTATCACAGAAAGGATTAAAACAAGTTAAACCTTGTTTGAATAATTCAAACATTACAAATCTGTACACCGATCCAATATTTGAACAAAGAAAATATGAACAGGCACAAAAAAAATTTCAGGAATACTGACATCTACGTCTTTTTACATAGCATAATATTCGTGTATAGAAACAAAATTATTCAGAGTAAGGTTTTCACTCAATTATTGTAACACTAAGAGATGAACAAATGGAGTAAGTAAAATCTATTTTCAAAACTGTCTAGACAACAAAAATACCCTAATTAAACATCCTTACCTTCTTCTCCACTAAGTGGTTCCTCCAGCAACAAGCTATTCATACATTCCCAGTCTTTCAGCAGCTCAGTAGCACAGTCCCACATGCTATCCACAAGGTATGCTGCATGCTCATGTAACTAAAATTTTAAAAAAACAATGTGTTCTTAGACAAACAGCATATTAGCCTTAACTCAAAAGAATGGAAACTTTGTGGACCATGTACAACCTCAAGCAGCAATCTGTTTTTTGAGGTCCGATGGAAGAAAGGACAGAGAACTAACTGCCTTAGATTACTGTGTATAAGTAAACCTTGTTAGGTAGTATCATTAAACATTTCTTTAAATAATCATTAAATCATTAACATGAAAATTCTTTTTGAAAAGGTTATATGCATGCATCTTTAGTGCCTATTTGGACTCAATATTACGTGAGCTAACTACTCTAATTATAAAATATACTATGGATTTATTTTAACTCAATGGTAGTGCTGATGGTTACTTAAAATATAAAGTACATGTTTACTTATCAATTCAATATATAAGGAAAGTATTTCTCTTCATTCTGTGAAGCTTAAATACCCCTAGAGCTTATCAACTCATTGTAGAGGACCAGCATTACCATGATGTCAATACCTGTCAAAAACATTTCAAATAAAGAAAAATATACAGAGACCAACATCCTGCATGAACAGAGGGAATAGCCTCAAAAAACTGGCCTAAGTATAAAATGAACATTAACTAACCTCACTTTCCAGAAAGAAAAAAACCAATGTCTTAACAAGGTTGGCATTTGGACCTTGTCGTCCCCTTCTTTTCATCAGTCCATCCTCCTCTGGATCTCTACGACTGAAGAGCCTGCGATCAATACAAAAGATTTACTTTTAAAACAAAAACCAATTATTTCCTAACCAGAAAAACAAAACAAATAAAGAAAACCTGTCTTGATTCCATATTTAAGCACCTAACAAAGGAGTAAATGGGAGCTGGGTGGGTACATTGTCCAACATTATGCCAAAGTAAATAATTGCTGTTAAGAATTTTCCGTTTTATACCTGATGGTACTTCCAAGCCCTCTTATATTAACTTCTCAAAATAATTTTACTGAGTTGTGAATTTTTCCTTTTAAAAACCTTGCTGCATTTTATGGAACCATTTCATTTCACGGAAGTATTACAATGACTAACCCATACCATTTATGCATATAAACCTATGATATTCTTCTCTTTAAAATTTAACTTATATTTTCCTACTATCCTTCTTGAACAATTATCTCTAAATCTGAACTTAGAGGCCTCTTTCTATGGATATCATGTGGGGGTTTTCCTTATAAATAACAAAAGAGAACTATCACTGGATAACAATAAATAGAAACTGTAGTATGAAAGTTTAACATCATATACTCTTTCTAATAAATGCTTCACCCCAAATGGGCGTGTTTTTCAGGGGAGTTGACATCAGAGAAAAGAGGGAAAAATTAGGAAGAGGTCAGTCTTAACATTATAGTATAGATAGGTATATTTAATGTAACCATGTACATTTGCCTTTGAAGATTTAACTTAAATAAATCAAAGGAATTGGTGAAGGAAAGTGAAAACTTTTAAAGGAAATATTTGTAAAATGTGAAAGTTTTAATTTGACCTATACTGAATAGTTACAAAAATAAGTTACATATATTTTAATGTGAATTATAACACAATAAATTACTGTCCTAAAAGTACACTTTCGAAAATGAATAACAGAAATATAGATTTACTTTTTGTAGAGAAATTCTCCAGCTGCTACTGCTACGGGTCGATGAGCTGAATAAACCAGATGATAGACATTTTCACAATCTTCTGCAGTAAGAACTTCTTCACTACTCCTAAAAAGAAATAAGCAAAAGCAGTTTTTTTTACTAATGCCAAAATTTTAAGCATATTTAGTACAAAATCTACGCTCATACTTTCATTAACTTGTGTTAAGACAAATGAAACGGGAGAAATCTGTTTGATTATTTGATTATAATCTGTCAGTAAGAGCTTGCCCTGACAAAAGAGCTGAGTATTTTGTTAACATCTAAGATCAATGGAGGTAAAATTAAGAGACAATTAAGTAAAAACATATATGGTATATGGGAAGTAATAATGTGACAAGCATACTAATGGGAAATAAAGAAAAAACAATATAAACTAATGTAGAAAATAAAGTGCTGGCACACTAAGAGCTTAGAGTTAATTATAGAGAATGCTGCATATATTTCATAGTAATATTAAGGAAAGAGACAATATTGGAGCATTAAAATATACTAATGCCCCAGATATTACACGGTGATGAAGAATATTTCATCCACCATATACTGAATGCCATATAAGGCAATAGAAATTGATTTACTAATTATTTAAAATGTAAGTGCTAAAGGCCTTCAATTACAATCTATCGTTTGAAAAATTTCACTAAAATGTAGTGCTCATTTTCTTGATCTTATTTTAAAGAACAAAATCAACCTAATAAAATCTTCTTGGTAAATGAAAGCAGTTATTAGGCCCATCAACCACAGTACCCAGGGTAAACCTGGTTGGGTTCTTCTCTTGTGGACTCTGCATTCAAATTCCTGGCCTCTTGCACCTCTTTCCCTTCTACATTGTGAGATAAACAATCTGGGTTTTTACCATCATATGTAAATTAAGAATCATGGGACCACCATCAGAGAGAAAAGCCTAAGTACACTAGATGGTTAGGTGAGGATCTCAGATGCTTTTTGATTTTCTCCTCTACTCAAGGTTTCCAGAAGTGTGATGTCTAAGGAAATATTACTTCTTTTTGAGAGAAACAAAACTAAAACATTAAAATTTCAAATAGCATTTTGATTTAAATTACTCTATGTATAATACTGGATCATTTTTTTAAAAATCACTTGTTATAAACAAACATATTAAAAATATATGAGGGCCGGCCGAGTGGCGCGATGGTTAAGAGCTGGCTTGGGACGCCAGAGGGCCCCGGTTCGGATCCCACATATGAGGGCCAGTGACACTGCCCTCCGCAGCTAAGATGCTGAACAACAGCTCAACCTGGAGCTGGGCCTGCTGTGAGTCACCGGCAACGGCGTAGGCTGCAGTCCCTGTGGCAGTGGGTTGCCATGGGCTACCGTGAGCGGCCAGCAGCCACAGTGAGCGGCCGTCCAGAAGCCGGCGACTGATCTGCTTCGCCCGGGAAGAGCACAATGATGGTGCCAACTTGGGCCAGTGAAGCAACGTCCTCCACAAGTAGACTGAAGAACAAAACGACAGCAACTTGTCTGTTCCCCTTCCCCCAATTCCCCAGCACTGTTCCCCTACCCCAATTCCCTAATAAAATCTTTAAAAAATATGAAAAAGACATATTGAATCACAGCAGTTAAAGTATAATAGATGTGTAGTAGTTTACTCATTTTAACTGTATGGTAAGGAATGTTCATTAGAAGTTCCAGTTATTAGTTATATACATAGCTGAACCAACATAAATGGCTATCACCCTTCATAAAAATATCAGTGTCAGAAACAAGGAAAAATTGGCTATAAGGTATTAAGGAAAAAGGAAGAAGAAATTACAGAAATATATGTAAAGTACTATTATGTTCATACGTATTTCAGGATTTTTTCAATATTTTTAATAACATTTTAAAAATTAAAGAAAAATACAATAATGAACACTGCTCAAAATGCCCCCCAGTTAAGTGAATTCTCAGAAAATATCAGTACACCTAGAGATGCCTTCTTGTTAATGACTACAACGTAGTCATTTTTGTATAACTGTGGATAGATACTGACAAAGTTTTCTCCAAGAGTTTCTATCAACTTATAGTCCCATCAATAATGTATAAGGGCCTGTTTCTGCATAGTCTCAACAACACAGTAGATTACCAAACACTTTTGTATCTCAAGCAATTTGTAAAAAATGGCCTCATTTTAATATACATTTCTCTAAAGTGTGGCTAAACACCTTTTCATATGTTTACATTTTTATTTTGGGTAAGTTCGCAGGAGAGGGTTTACTGGATCATATAGTAATTCTATTCTTAATTTTCTGAGGAACCTCCACACTGCCTTCCATAGAGGCTGCACTTATCTGCATTCCCACCAATATTGTCCGAGGGTTCCTTTTTCTCCAGCCTTTCCAACACATTATTTTTGTCTTGTTGATGATAACCATTTTAACAGATTTGAGGATGTATCTCATTGTGTATTCACCCAAAAATCTGAAAACATTTATCTGTGAAGATACATGTGTTCCGATGTTCATTGCAGCTTTATTTACAATGCTAAGACATGGAAACAACCAAAGTGGCCTTCGATAGATGATTGGATAAAGATGTGGACACAATGGAATACTATTCTGCCATAAAAGATGAAATAGTGCCATTTGCAAAAACATGGATGGATCTTGAGGTCGTTATGCGAAGTGAAATAAGTCATACAGAAAAAGTCGAGAACCATATGATTTCACTGATATGTGGGATATAAAACTGAAAGCAACAAAAGAATGAGACAAATAAAAATTCATAGACACATACAATAGTCTAGTGGTTACTAGAGGGAATGGGAGGAGGGGGATGGTAGATGAAGGTAAACAGGATCAAATATACAGTTATGGAAGGAGAACTGACTCTGGATGGTGAACACACAATGTGATACATAGATGATGTATTACAGAACTGTACACTTGAAACCTATGTAACTTTACTAACCACTGTCACCCCAATAAGCTTTAATTAAAAAAAATTTATTTTCTTTCCTGTCAATAATCTGGTTACTAATGTTTGACTACTATCCTATTGGTTTCTGTTCATTTGTTTGAGTTTATGGTATTTTATGTAATACAGACATTTAAAATTTTATATGTAAATTCAATGATTTTTTTCTACAAATAACTCATAGTTTATTGATCATATTACATGACTATAATGAATAAACAACTAATTAACACAAAATTAGTTTAGAATACATGCTTAGAAACTTCAAAGAATATGCCTAATAATTTACATGTTAAAAGGAAGCTACAATGAAATTACAACATATTTATAATTAAGCAATATCAAAACTAATATATCGCAGCAATTTTGGAATGCAGCCAAAATGGGACTTATAGGAAAATTTGTAGCTTCAAAAATTTCTTCTTTAAAAATTTGAAAATAAATGAATAAAATGTTTACCTTGAGGGACTAGAAGAACAACAACATCTTAAACTTAAAGAAGGTAGAAGAAGAAAGTACTTTAGATTAGAATTTAAATTAATGTAATAGATACATAGAAACAGTAGAGGATCAACAAAACTAAAAGTAACTTCTTCAAAAACTGAGAAAAAGACCAACTTCTAACAATGGCTAATGAAGCAGAAAGGAAAAGGCACAAATAAACACTATTAGGAATGAAAAAGTGCTTAAAATTATAACTACAATATACTTTTTTTTAATTTATTTTTTTAAGATTTTTATTGGGGAATTGGGGGATGGGAACAGCGCTGGGGAATTGGGGGAAGGGGAACAGACAAGTTGCTGTCCTTTTGTTCTTCAGTCTAGTTGTGGAGGACGTTGCTTCACTGGCCCAAGTTGGCACCATCATTGCCCTCTTCCCGGGCAATGCAGATCAGTCGCAGGCTTCTGGACGGCCGCTCACTGCAGCTGCTGGCCGCTCACGCTGGCTGCTGGCTACACACGGTAGCCCATGGCAACCCGCTGCCACAGGGGCTGCAGCTTATGCCACAGGCGACTCATGGCAGCCCAGCTCCAGATTGAGCTGTTGTCAACATCTTAGCTGTGGAGGGCAGCGTCAGTGGCCCGCATATGTGGAATCAGAACCAGGGCCCTCTGGAGTCCCAAGCCAGCTCTTAACTAATGTGCTACTTGGCTGGCCCTACTTTTATTTTTTAAATTATGATAATTTTACAAAAATGTCATCCCAGTAAACATGGCATAGAACTGGATGGTTTTTTAGAAAAAGATTAACTTACCAAATCTGACTCAAAGAGAAATATGTCTACGTTTTATGTCATGCTCAGAAAGATCTTGCTCATTTTACATAGAAAATAAAAATTTTTAATCTTCCTCAAGTTTTCATCTAGTACTTTAATGGACAGTCATCTCTCATTAGTTTTTATCAGAATTTTGCTGGCTACTATTACACGATAAATTTTCCATATGAGTGTCATAATTTGCATGCTATGGTTTAAAAAGAGACCCTTTTGCAATTATTATTTGGATCATGTTAACCTAAATGTCCACTGATAGATGAATGGATTAATAAAATGTGATATAAACATACAATGGAATATTATTAAGCCTCAAAAGGCATGAAATTCTGGTATCTGCTACAATATGGAGAGACTCTATATATAAAGTAGTCAAATTCAGAGAGATAAAGTAGAAAAGTGGTCACCAGGGATTGGTGGGGACTGGAATGGGGAATTAGTGCTGAGGGTCGAGTTTCAGTATAGGATGATAAAGAGTTCAGGAGATGGATAATGGTGATGACAGCACAATGTGAACGCACATTATGCCACTGAACTATACACTTAAGTATGTTTAAATTGGTAACCTGTATGTTATATATATTACCACAATTTTAAAAAAATATGAATTGCATCACTATTGTATTTTAACGTAATATGTTCAAATTCAGATTGTTTACAGATAAGTTTCAGTAAATACTAGTTACTAAAAGTGTGACAAAATATGATACGCACATTTATATACTCGTGTTTAATTTTATTTCAAGAGCATCTAAGACAGTAAAATATAAAGGAAACTGCCCAAGAAAATGGGCACACATGAATTCCTAGCTCAGATTTTTTTCTATTCCAATGGTTTCCTCTTCCTGTTTTCTCAACTTTATATGAGAAAATTAAACTTGTAGCTGTAAAACCACATAGACAGTTATTAAAATTTAGATCTAGATAAATTTAAACCAAATACTCTAATGTAATATTTAGATATGTAGACATTAATAGTTTGCAATAAATACATACTTACTGTAAAACAAGAGTGAGTAATTTTATTGCTTGTACTGCAACATCATATTCTTTGTCAAGGGTCATAGACACAATTCTATCCTAAGGACAAAAAAATAAAATATTTTTAATGGGAAAGCAAGAGAAAAAAAAATTTCAAATTAATAGGTAATTTTTAAATACTTAATACTCACCTTGAACCGACTGGTGAAAAGCTCCAGTTTGGAATTAAGCTCTTTGTTATAATAAAGCCCTTGTAGAGCAGTGAGACATTTGAGTCTTACTTCACCTTGCTAAATGAAACAAGGAGAAAAATGCATTAAAACTTCGCATATTTTCAACCTGAATATTCAAGATATATACAATAGTGTCTACTTTAAAATTGTAAATATGTTCTATACAATAGCATTTCTTCAGAAACTTTGATAATACAAAAATTGGAATGAAAACATACATTTAAGACTAAATGTCTTTGGGGTTACTATTTCTGTAGGTCAAATAAAATTTTTTCAGAGAAATACTATTGTGCAAGATGATAGTAGCATATTTCACAGTAAGTTTACCTTTACAGAGAAAGTACTACTCGTAAGGGATGTATACAGGGAACTACAAGGCCAGTGAAGAGGCAGCCTCAGAGAAAGGTAGATTAACAAAAAAAATAATAAAACAAATAAAAAAGTCAGAGGCCACGTTTTAACTTATAATCTGGCTAAGACAGATGTTTATCAAAAGAGGAATTAAGAATATATAACATTCACATACTAACTAAGAACTCTTCTTACTGCTCTGAGAAATGCCTCACCACTACCACCAAAATGATCGTAGTATTTCTGTACAAAATATATGTTAAGATTAAAGGGTAAATCAGTGACCAAGTTTCAAAAGTCTAGAGGACTTCATGTTGTAGAGATGATGTTTTCATGGAGCAGACAGAACAGAATAAAGAAGGGAGGCCTATAGGAATATGGTCCCAGGTAATACCTACATGCAGGTAACTTCATGAATGAGCGCTACAGACAGTTATGTCTGTGTGTAGACAAACTATCAGTAGGGTATATCTTACCTTATCATGCATAGTCCAACCAACATATTTTAAATAACTGTCATTAAGAAAGGCATCACTATACATTTTCATCCAAATGCCAATTTCTTCAATACAAATAGCTCGGATTTCAGCTATTGCATCGCTGAATGGAGGAAGGAAAAATTATGCACATGAGTACCACTATATCACAGGACTTGTGGTTTATTCAAGAGATGCCAAATAATTCAAACCTACTATTATTATACCACTATCTTAAGTATTACTGGGGATTTGAAAGTACTGGGTTGTCGGAAAAGTCATGACGCATTTTTGCCACGAAAAACATAGAAAAAATACGTCATGACTTTCCCAACAACCCAACAGAACTGAAGCATGGCCCCTGAATGCCAAAAGTTTACAGTCTAGTCAGCAAAGTGCATTTATTACCATGTAAATACTTTAAATTATATAAAACTACTAACAACATCTGACCCCCACCTTTTACACCATGCCATAGCCCAGCCTGCTGGGCATACTGTAGTCAGAAGAGCGCAGGCACACTAGTCTGATTAGAGCATCATTTTCCAGGTGAGAATTCGTTACACATAACACTGAGGCCAACCTCAGTTTGGATCTTAATGACAGACTAAATTATTTTTAATTCACCCTGTGAGTCACTGAAGGCTTTTGAGCAGGGAAATGATGCAATAAAAGAAAATTTTAGGAAAATTTCAAAGATCTCTAGGCAGGAGAATGATACGGGAATAGACTATGGTAATGCCAGTAGAAATAAAGGTAAGAATGGACAAAAGGACATAACAAAGAAAGTATTAACCTGATTCAATACCTGCCAAGTTGAGGAAATGAGGAAGTTGAATAAGAATGCTACCAACATTTAAAGAACAGGTTAAAGCAGAAATGGTGGTTAAGATTACCTATTTCTTTCCTCTATCAATTCAAAACAGCAAAAGAAAACGTCTCACATCTATCCAAATTTTCCCACTGATATTCAAATGGATAGAGAAGAGAGTCAGGAGTCAGCACGTACAGTCTCTACTAACCTAATACATCCCCAAACAATGAAATACTCTGTACCCTGACTCCTAATATCAGCAGTAGCTTCCACTTGTTGGGTAGCTGCAAGTCAAGAACAACACTACCCCATTCTTCAGATAGGAAACATCAAGTTCAGAACAGTTAAATAACTTGCCTTGAGTGTCTCAATCAGTGGAAGAACTTAAGAGTCTATTGCTGATCTTGCTCCAATGCTCTTTCCACTAACTTACACTGCCTGAGCCACTTTCAAACTCGAATAGAGTAGAATTACATAGAACAAAAGCTGTCCTGACTTACCGGTATCTATGTACAAACACTCCCTTAAATATTGCATTCATCATATTTTCTATTTCATCTTGATTTTCTTGAAGCTGTAAAAAACAAAGTTTCTTTCAATTGTAATAGAAGACAACCAAAAGAGCCTCTAAAAAGTTGATACAAGTATAAATGCAGATTTGTCCAGTGTTTTGGTGGTTACTCCTAATTTTTAATACCACCAGACAACAATAACCACATAGAAAAAAATGACAGGTGTTGTATATCAGGTAGGTAAAGTCCCTTGATACCTGGAATATTTGACTTGGCTTTTAATGTTTGGCTGGTAGATTAATTTTTCTAATGCTCACAAATTTCCATTTTATAAGGGTATGTAAAGAAATTTGTTAAGTAGTTTACTATAATACATATTCCAATATTTGATATTATATTGGTCTTTATTGTCCGAAAAAGAATAGTTGTTTTAACTAGTGCCTGATCAAAAATCAAAAGGAATTTGAGTAAAATAACTTGGTAGTAAATCTGAGGCCCTACTGAATTCTTTTGAGGGAAGCAAAGCTCACTTGAAATAATCACAAGTTAACATTTCAAATCTTGGTCGACTTATCTACCTACTCCCCATACACTTTCAATTCAGAGCTTGAGCGTTAAGAGAAAAACCTTTCACAGTCTAAGTATTGATTAGCTTTTAGATTATGTTCTCTGCTTTTGTAAAAAACAATTTTTCTTTCCATAAATACAATCTTGCTTTTCCAAATAATGCTAACAAGGGCATGCACTTCTTATGTTCATTAGCACAAGTAAATAGTGAAAGGTGCAGGTGGTCTTTCAACATGTTTAAAAACTTAACCCTAATCTAGAAGTATTAATATCTTATATTTGTACAGATAATTTTAATCTCAAAATCCTTTTACCTATATACACTCATTCTGTGTTCCCAATCTTAAATTTATGTCTAAGAATTAGGCCATAATTTCAAGGACTAAGACATGCATTATGTTCACCTAATAAATCATCTGATGAAATTTATTAACTAAATTAAAGGGCAAAAAGGTCAATTCTTCACTTCAAACTATATGAAAACGATGTGGTATTTAGGCATTGGGGAAGTACGGGCAAGATTTTTCTGGATTTTCTTGAGTCAAGGCATTGTAAAAAGTTATTGACTCAGAAAAAAAACAACTTAAAATTTCAACTACTCACACCCAAAATGTCAAAATCAAGTAATTAATTTATGGATTACATGGAAAATATTTTAACACAATGGCACTGCTAATATTTTTGAGACATCAGACTTTGCATATTAGAAATAAAATTAAACATTCCAATGTCAGATAGCAAAATATTATATCATCAATGGAGGAATTTAAGTCACAAACATAACATTGAAATATTTTATGTATTATCATTTAGCATAAGACTGGAAAATATTTTTGTCATTCAAAGTTCAATTCAGTGGTCAGCCATTAATGTAAACCAAGTACCTCTACACTACAAAAACGTCACCAACTGAGACACTAAATAGCTTACAAGTTATTTTTCAAAGTAATTTCACATAAGTGAAACCTTAGTTCTTCCTAAGAAGCTGAGGGAGGAACTTAGGAGAGATATTTTCATAGTAGAGACGAATAATATTAAGGCTTAAAACAACTTGTCAGGGACTCCTTAGTTGAAGCCTTGAACCCTTAATCCTAGTCCACACAGAAATACTATATGCAAAAGGTCCTGTTTGCATAGATAGTCAACAAACCTAAGTTAGACATATAGACAACTTGAAATGCTATTTAAATTTAAATCTTTCAAAAAATTTGATCTGATGAACTAGGAAAGTTATGTCATAATTAATGGTGACCAAGTTTGCCACATATTTATAGCTTAGTCAATATAGAAGTTTACCTCTTTCCGCTTCTGTAATAGGAGTTCTAGCCTCTCATTAGCTCGTTTCCCAATCATTTTATTCCGTTCTGCCTCATATTGTCTTTGTGTGTTATCCATATTAATGCTAAGATTTAGTGCCACATTGACCAAAGCTGTCATCAACTTCATAGCTATTTTCAAAGGGAAAATGCTGAAATTAGTCTCACAGATGCAAAAATGTACAATTTAAGATAAAATGAAATTAAAAACAAAATGGGTTAATCTGCTTCTAACAGAAAAGAAAAATACAGTTGTTACAAATGACAATAAAACACCAGCTAATGTGTACTGAATACTTACTGTATGTCAGTTACCTATGTTAAGTAGTTTTCATAGATTATCTCCTAATCCTTAACAACAACCCTCAAAATTAAGTACTATTATCCCCATTTCATTCACAAGAAAATTGAAGCTCAGGGAGATCAAGAAATTTGCCTCAGATTATACAGTTTATATAAGTAATTAAACTGGGATTCAAAACTAGGTAACCTAGGCTGGCTGAGTGGCTCAGTTGACGAAGAGCACGAGCTCTGAGCAACAGGGTCGCCGGTTTGATTCCCACATGGGCCAGTGAGCTACACCTGAGCTGAGCTGCCACTGAGATGGTGAGAGTGCGTGCTCTTAGCCGCAAGGCTGCTGGTTTGACTCTCGCATGGGATGATAACCTATGCTCACCCGCAACTAAGATTGAAAGTGGTGACTGGACTTGGAGCTGAGATTGCACCCTCCACAACTAAGACTGAAGTACAGCAACTTGACTTGGAGCTGAGGGGTCCTGGGAAAACACAATGTTCCCTTCCCCATTTCCCCAACACTGTTCCCCTCCCCAATTCCCCAATAAAAATCTTAAAACTAGGTAACTTGTCCCCAGACTATGCTCAAACCCCATAATCTATAATATGTCTCTACAATGATCTGTTTCAGAAATCATGATTCACTTTCTAAATAAACTATGGTTTACACAGCAGTCATGTTGCTTTCACCATAACCAAAGAGAGAGGGGATAGCTTTAGTGTTTTTTATCAAGCTACAGTGTATATAAATGTTGGTGAATTTTATCTGTATTTGATTTCCTTTAATTTTACTGTTACATATTATCATCAAGATAATGGTGAAATTACAAAGAAGAGATCTAAATGAAAAGTCAAAAGTACAAAGAATAAAGGATCACTCCATAAAGTGCTTTTCATCAGACTTCCTGCAGATCCCCACCTTCTGTGACTGAACTCTGTGTTTCTGAGACAAGTCTCATCTCCTATGATTTAAAACTTACTAATTGAAATATCTGACCATTTTATGCTTTCTTTAGCTCACTCCAGACTATTTCTCAGACCTGTATCAGCGCATGACAGAATAACACAAAACTAAATCTTAATTTGTGGCTATTGGCTCTCTTTAAGAGAGATTTCCTAATTTTCCTCTCTGAGCTATTTCACACCCTCGGTGAACCAGTTTGCCATTTTGATCTAAAATTATTCACCTTATACAAGCATACTTGTTTTAATTTACTTGAGCCACCAAGTTCTAATCATTAAATACCACCTAACTTCACAGAGAAAGTATACATTCCCTTTTTTTGTGACTTTAAATCTAAAAACAGAAACCTACAGGGACAGTGTCTGCATTTTACTTTTTTAAATGGAGGACTTAGCAGAAGTACATCTTTAATCACAGCTTTAATTCTTTGGGAAAATACTCTAAAGGAAAAAATATCCCCACACCTAGAAAATGAAAAACTTGTAGACACCAAAATATTCTATCATTAAGGCTTAGAATACTATAGTAATAATTAACACCTATTTGGTTTATTCAAACACAAATCAAAAAGCATATATTCACTAATAATGCATCAACAATTTTACCTTTTGCACAAAGGAGAAACCAAAAGATTTTATCAACATTTACACCAAAAACCACTGTCCTAGAATTAATCCTGTAAGTCTTAAAAATGTAACTCATTTCATTAATATTTAAAGATCAAATAATTTGACTCAGCCTCAAGTTACTCAGAAACATAAAATTCAACATTGTGTGATGTGGCTAAATAGTAAGCATCATCCTGTAGGGACCATCATAACAGGAAGGAGTAGAGACATAACCAGAGACAAAATAAGGTCACGAGGACTACATATATAAAATGGCCTATGGTGGGCCGGCCGAATGGCTCAGATGGTTAAGAGCTCGCTTGGGAGCAACAGCTCTGAGCAGCAGGGCCCCGGTTCGTATCCCACATATGAGGGCCAGTGACACTGCCTTCTACAGCTAAGATGCTGAACAACAGCTCGACCTGGAGCTGAGCTGCTGTGAGCCGCCGTGAGCGGCCGACCAATGAGCAGCGAGCGACTGCCTCAACCAGGAAGAGCACAATGATCATACCAACATAGGCCAGTGAAGGGACGTCCTCCACAACTAGACTGAAGAACAAAACAGCAATGTGTCTACCTGTCTGTTCCCCTTCCCCGATTCCCCAATGCTGTTCCCCTCCCCTAATTCCCCAATAAAATCTTTAAAAATAAAATAAAATAAAATAATAAAATAAAAAGGCCTATGATCTCCCCAGGTTTACTGTCAATACCCTTCCTGATAAAACATCTCATCTTTCAAGAACCCAGTACATTCCTATCCACCTCTTTTCCCTTTCTGGGGCACAATAATCAAGTATGGTTACCAAGAGAAAATCACTATATACTAATTATAATATACCTTCACAGAAATGAAACTTGAAAATGCCATCCCATTCCCAGTAATTCATGGAGTTGGAGGAGAGGTGAAATCCTCCTAGTGGTTATTTTATAAACAAAATTAATTAATATGTGTCACCATTATTTCATTTCTTTTGATGAAAATTGTTTTCATCTCTAATCTTACAAAATACACAGAAAATATTTCTAAATACTGACCTGCCAGGGTGCTTGTATGTCGAAATGCTCTGACTTGTGAGTCAGACAATCCTGTAAGAAGTGAAATGACTGTATCCATCATGTATTCATCATATATGATACTATATTGACACTGCCGTACTAATACGCCAATGAATTCACAAAAACTTGATTTGAACTTCTTCCACTGAGGACCAGCCATGGTAAGTGGATAATCTCCACTATCCTAAAACAAAAATTTTAAACAGCAATTTCATTTAAAACACATGACAATGTTTTACTTGTTTTTGAAATAACCTAGGCAGAAGCTGAAATGACTCCTTATCTTCTCCAGTAAAACCCTCAAATTAGGCAGGAGAACAATATGCAAAGGCAGAGGTAAACTTTGAACACTTCTGCTTTTATTTAAGACCAAATGGATACTCTGAATTCCCTTTAACCAGTGAAAATATATGCCAATTACTCTGGTTAAAAAATAAAAAGCCTCGTGGGCCAGCCAAATGGCTCAGTTGGTTAAGAGCTCGCTCAAGAGTTTGAGCTCTGAGCAACAGCGGTTCCAGTCCCGGCCTCAGCTAAGCTGCAGGTGAGTTGCCAACAGGTGGCAGGATGGCTCAACTTAGAATAATAAAATAAATAAAAAGCCTCTCCCATCAAAG
Source organism: Hipposideros armiger (assembly GCF_001890085.2). Taxonomy (NCBI): domain Eukaryota; kingdom Metazoa; phylum Chordata; class Mammalia; order Chiroptera; family Hipposideridae; genus Hipposideros; species Hipposideros armiger. The sequence continues at coordinate 670,011 of NW_017731631.1, forward strand.
CACAACATTACTCTGATGAGCAAAAATGTATTTATTAAATTTGTTTGAAATAAAAGCAAACCAGTTATATTTTTAAATGAATTCAAAATGATAAAATCATCTTCTCAGCCAGTCTAATATATTAAATAATCAAATGATTACAATGTATGTTTTCATTGATGTAAGGACATCAACTAGTCAAAAGACATTAATAACCAGATGATTTAAAAAAAATAGAAATGTAGCTAGTATAGGCTGGAAAGACTGGTACTCAGGTACTCTTCTACATAAATGTGGGATATTCTTCAACATAGTTACATTGAGATTCTTTATAAACAATTAAAAACAAACCAATAATAAGAGACCGATACTACACAGAACTGAGTTTCTGACAAGAGTATCCTAAAGATTTAAGATAATTTTATCAGTACAGTTTAGTAATTTTTTTAACAATTAAATTGTCATAAAAATTTTGTCATAAAAAAACAATATTTTTTTTCCTATATAAATGAAATTATTTCTCATCTGAGAATAAGGTCCCAATACTCCACAAAAAAAATGTTTTCTTCCTTATTTTCTGATTGGCTCATATTTAGTGACTATATTAAAATGTATCATCTTAATTGTTTTTAACAACTTGATTTGCTGATTATTTTCCTATCATATTTCAGGATTCTTATCTTGAATAGCTGTTTCCTTTTAGTAAGAAGGTTCTCACTAAAACATTTAGCATTAGAAGGTTAAAATAATACTATTACTCATAATTACCTCTTAACTACTTGGAGACGGATTAATAGTACTTAGTGATCATCAAAGCCCCCCCCTTTTTTTAGCTGAGCCATGCAGCTCAGCAGCTGCTCAGCTTGGGCTGGGAATCAAACCGCTGTTGCTCAGAGCTTGCACTCTTGAGCGAGCTCTTAACCACCTGAGCCACTAAGCTGGCCCATCAAAGCCATTTTAACAACTGTTGTCTATCTTTTAGAATGATAGTTGAAAGCCCCTTCTCATCAGAGTAAGCGGGGGAAAAAATGATCAGGTAAAACTCAAATGAGTCAAGGCTTTTCACTTGAAAATTCATTGTGAAAAGTTTTGCAGAGTAAAACTCCTAGTGTTGGAATGTATAGCAGTGAACAAAACAAAAAAATCCTGCCCTGAGGTAGCTTACATTATAGTAAGTCTAAATATGTCTTTATTGTTAACAATACTTCAAAGGTATCACTTTGATAAAGGATCAACAAGTCTAAGCTACTATTTTTATTTGTATTGTTATTACTACATTCTGAAACATCAAGGAGATTTTAAACAACAAAATTATTTATATGTGTGTGCATATGTGAGTGCACGTATGTGTATTCCTTTACCTAAGCTACCTTGTTCCCCAAACACTGACCAAATCTTCTTTTTACAATATTCCAAGATATCTTCTTAGCCTCTAACCTTTATTCTTCCTTGAAATTTTAATTTTTGACAATAAAAATAGCTACAATCTATTAAGTTCTTACTATGTGCCAGGCATTATAAAATGCTAAGGAATTTTTCAAACATTACTGAATTCAATCTTTATAATAGCATTATGAGATAAGTATTATTAGCCCCATTTTACAGATGATGAAATTGATGCTAAGCCAACAACTTGCCCAGGGTCATACAGCCATCAGCTGATTGAATTTGATGCCAAAGCTTTTACCCACAACACTAATACTCAGAATTTAAGAATACTTTCAAGAGTAAATCAAGAGCAACATGCATAAAATTATCAAAATATTTAGGGTAATGTTACCTCATCAAACTCTTCAGTCATTTTTCGAATTATTTCAGAGTTCTGCATATGTCTAAACATTTCTGCTGTGACAACTCCTGAAATTTACAATAAGTGTAACAAGTTAATATATGGTAAAATGATAAAAAAAGAGAGAACTTCTAAGTCAGTCTCTAATACTTAAATGTCTAAAGTCAAACAATAAGGTGTACTTCATCACGTGATCTTTACTGTGATCCTCAACCCTATAAAGCACAAATCCCATTCTCAATGTACGTAAGAAAACAGCCCCACACTTCTGACAGATAACCTTCTTCCTAGAACAAACAGCCTTGGCCACTTCTACCTGACTTACTTTACTTATGCCTATAATACGTATACTGGCTTAGTCTCTTTAATATAAAACATATATCATCAAGAATGAGGTAGCCTCCAGGGCAACATTTAAAGCCTTAAGGATAAACCTAAAGGTAAAAAGGGAAAGAGTAACAGGTAGAGTTTACTTGAGTCAGGTTTCTTTATTAAGCACTACTATATGTAAGGCAATGACATCCATCATCCTCTAAAAGATCTTCAAATAAACATACAAGGTGTGGCGTTTCCACCAATGAACACACTAAAGGACAGACATCTGGAAACCAGGAAGCTGTTTTTCACCAGACACCTAATTTGTGAGCTCCTTGATCTTGCACTTCCCAGCCTCCAGTCTGTGAGAAATCAATTTCTGCTTATAGCTACCTAGTCTATGGTATTCTAGTATAGCAGCCTGAACGCACTAAGACAGGATAACAAACAATAAACTAATAGTTACGCAAACTTAAACTTAAGTATTATGTCAGATGTTTATTAAGGGTGAATAAATGTCTTGGCTATTGGCAGTGGCAAGCAGCTAGTGAAATAGGGTAGTCAAGCAAGGCTTTTCTGACAGTGGTATTTGAATGAATACCAGGAAGAAGTAGGGGAGTGAACCATTCAGATATCTGGAGAACTCTCAAAGAGGAGACAATAATATTTTTGTAATCTATAATTCCATTAAAAGAAAAAGGAAGGTGAGAAATAGAACTCAGAGAAGAGAAACTTACACGTGTAAGAAACCAATCGCAAGAGGATATATATAAGAAAGTGAACAATGACCATTTTTTGGGAATCCATTAGTTTTTTTCTTGTTTTGTTTTTGTTTTAAGTTTTTGAATAGCTGTTTAATAGTGTCAGTATATAATTTGTGGGGCCATTGCTAAATGAAAATGTGGAGCCCCTGTTCACAAAGCTAGAAATGTGCTGTTAGCAGTTCAAAACTATATATCCTTTTCTCTTCTTGTATGTTCCTTCTCCAATTTGCCATGGTGTTTTTCATTTGCTATTTAATGTCATTATCAGTAAAGAAAGGAAAAATTTTAAATTATTTCCATGAGTTGTAACATTTATCATTATATCATACGTCAGTCTTAAATACAAGTATAAGAGCATTTGATTTGCAAAAGAATCACTAAAATTGTCTAATTATTATTTCATAGTTTGTACATATACATATATATATTTATTATCAGAACAGTAGAAATACTGCATAAAATAAACCAACTTTTAATTTCATTTCTAGATATGTGCACATCCTACCAGCACACTCTTCCTGCTGGGTATTGAGTAAAGAAGGGCAGAAAGGAAATAAAACTATGAGCTGCCTTATTTTTCTTTCTTTCCATGTCATAGTTTTCAGTGCAAATCGTTGGCTCCTAGATGAAGTAACACGAGCCAGAAAGAATAGGGTCTCTTGGCATCTGTATTTCTTAGGCCACTATTGCCTTCTTTCTGTGTTCAAAGCAAGTATTAGTTTGAATAGAAAGTGTGACGAAAAAGCGAAATACAAGGTGTGATCAAACCATATGGTGAATGTTTAAATTAAAAAAAAAAATTATTACAGTAAAAGACACATTCCCATTAATGCCCCTGAAAATACTCCCCCTTGCTTCGAACACATTTATCCCACTGTTCTTGCCACTTTCTGAAGCAGTTCTGGAAGTCCTTTTTCATGAGTGTCTTTAGTTGCACTGTTGTGGCTGCCTCCATGTCTTGAATCCTTTTGACTTTGAGGAAGAGCCAGAAGTCTCAGGGTGCCACATCCAGGGGATGAGGACACACAGTAAAGTTTTTGACAGAAATTGCCATACCAGAAGCGATGTGTAACACGGAGCCTGTTCGTTGTGATCAAGAAATGCGGTGAATGCTGCTGCCCAATGCCATCCAAAGGAAAGGCAGGGATCTTCAATTTGGGAAGAGGCATGTCAAACCTTAGTAATGTGTTTGACAAGTTTCAACTTGTCCAGTGCAATCAGTTGGGTGTGAGCTATGGTTGAGAGAAGTGTGTTTTGAAGTGTGCCATAAATCCTCCTCCATCACGACAATGCTCCATGTCACACATCGCTTCTGGTATACGGCAATTTCTGTCAAATAAAAACACTATGATGTGTCCTCCTCCACCTTATTCACAGGATCTGACACTGTGCGACTTCTGGCTCTTCCCCAAAGTCAAAATGATTCAGGACATCGAGGCAGTCATGACAGCACAACTAAAGACATTCATGAAAGAGGACTTCCAGAACTGCTCCAGAAAGTGGCAAGAAGTGGGGGATGTGTGCTCGAAGCAAAGGGTAGTATTTTGAAGGGGATTAATGGCAATGTGTCTTTTACTATAATTATTTTTATTTAAACATTCACCATATTGTTTGATCACACCTCATTAGTTGTAGTCCCCTCTCACCCAGAAGCCTGTAATCTACCTAGAAGTTTAAATAAAGAATAACTCAAAGAAGGAAGGAGAAAATAAAATATTAAAGGATGTAATAAATGCCCTAATGAGTGGCAATGCCAAGAAAGGCTCAGACCCGCCCCTCCCCCCAAAAAAACCCAAAAACATTTAGCATAAGTCAGGTATTTCAGAGAGAAGGAATCTGGTAAGAACATTTAAAATTTTAAAGGAGGATGGGAGCACAGAGGAAAAAGGCATATTAAAATAAGGAGTAAAAGTTAGCCAAGTAGAGATGACATATCAGAAAGGGATTTCTAGGGAAAAGTTTTAAGGAGACAATGTGAGAAGATGTACATGAACTCCCACTTGAGGGTGTCAGATTTAAAAAAGGAAGAACAAATGTAAACCCTGGATTATCAAAACCATATTTCTATTGCTGGATTATTTATTCCTTGCCAGTCTTATCACTAGGAATACCATAAATATAGTAACATCTAAAAAAAGAATGTCTTTACACAGGAAGATGGGATTTATTATAAAAATTAGATATAATTAATACATTTATTTCAATTGGCCAAGCTATATTTTGTATATGCATGTACTTGTGTTTGTGTGTATACATTTGAAAACAACAATAAAACATCATGTTCTTTCCAACCCCAAACCTGAAAAGAAGAATTAGTACTTGAGCACGTTCTCTATGGGCATGCAATTGAAGACTTTCCAGTAGCATAAAACAAAACCAGCAGTGGTAGCCCAGGAACTAATGTAACATGCACTGAGCCTCCTATGTGCCAGCCACTTCACATACATTTAGCCCTGGTAACAAGTCTATGAGGCAGGTAACTATGTAATCCTGGCTTTATGGATGAGGAAACTAAGGCTATGGCAAAAAATAAGTTAAATAGTTTGTCTGACATGATTCATCTCTAGCATGCTTACAACCCCCCAGGTGAAATCAACTTCTAGTGGTGCTGTGAAAGGGCCCTTAAAAACTTAACACAGCTTTAAAGAACCAAATGACTGCTTTAAAATATTAAAAAATTTGTTAGAAACCACCACTCCCTTGGCTAAAGAAGTGCATTCTCAACAACCTTTTGAAGAGTTTTTTACTTTAATCTAGACTCATGGATATATCTTCAGAACCTTCCCTTGCTTTATTATTATATACCCAGATGCTGCAACTTGGCAGTACTAGAAACAGACAAGTAACTCAAAACCTGAAACAATTTCTATGAAATAAACATTTATATATAAATAAATCTCAAAGCAAATATACTGAATACATTTTGACAAATGTCCCACTTCTGAAAAGCTCTTCCTCTCATCTCATAGACCATACAATTGCCAAAACCCCCAAAATAAGCAGGAAAGTAGTTGTCACAAACTCCGTGCATGTACCATATTTTGCTGTGTATAATGTGTACTTTTTTGCCCAAATGTGTGACGGAAAAATAAGGGTGTGCATTATACATGGGTAGTACTAATTATTTATCTATATAAATGTTTTTTTTAATTCTTTAACTCTAGAAATCAATGACAATACCCATATGCAACATAATACCCGGGAATATGATAATCAGTTTTGTGACGAACTTGCAACGATGAACAGTTCTTGGCCTTCTATGATGTATAAATATTGTAAATTTGTTACCAGTACATACAATTTCTTGTACCTTGAACCTGTTCTTGTTTTGTAATTATTTGTTACATAAAATTTATTGTACCATAATATGTTAAAAAATAAATGCTAAAATTCCTTTGTAATACAAAAAACAAGTACCTAAATATAAACAAATAAAAATTTGAATTAAAAAAATTTTTAAAAAGGGCTAGCCGAGTGGCACATTGGTTAAGAGCTGGCTTGGGATGCCAGCTCTGAGCAGCAGGCCCCGGTTCGGATCCTACATGGGGCCAGTGACACTGCCCTCTACAGCTAAGATGGTGAACAACAGCTCGACTTGGAGCTGGGCTGCCGTGAGATGATGGCGTAGGCTGCAGCCCCTGCAGCGGTGGGCTGCCATAAGCTACCATGTGTGGCCAGCAGCCAGAATGAGCAGCTGGCAGTGGTGTGAGCTGCCAAGAGCCACCGTGAGCAGCCGTCCAGAGGCCGGCAACCGATCCCCCTCACCCGAGAAGAGCGCAATGATAATACCAACATGGGCCAGTGAAACAACGTCCTCCACCACTAGACTGAAGAACAAAATGACAGCAACTTGTCTGTTCCCTTTCCCCCAATTCCTCAGCACTGTTTCCATCCCCCCAATTCCCCAATAAAAATCTTAAAAAAAAAAAGATTTAAAAAAAGATCCTTTTCCTTTGAAAGTTTGGGCCAAAAATGTGGGTGTGCATTATACACAGCAAAATATGGTAACTCCTGAGGCAGGTGTGAAGGCATTAGGACCTCAGGCCAGAGCCCACTGCCTGAAAAGTCTTTCATGAAGAAAGACTGCTTGCTAAAAACTGGCGAACTGAAATATGACAGCTGACCATGAAGGAAGAAAAAACAACACTGACCACAGAATCCATAACCACAGAGCGGTCTAGAGCCATTCAGTGTGGGGCCAAATTCCCTCCACACCTCAATAGCTGCAGAGGGCATAACTAAAGTAAAATAACCGATGCTCATAATGACAATCCTGAGTCCACAGGAAAAAGTTAAAGTACACTGTACATACTTAAGGATTTTCTAACTCATTTATAATAGAATTGTTTCAAATAATTTTGAATGTTTTAAAAGTATTTAATGACCTTAACCTTGATTATATCATAAATTCCCTTTATGGAGCTTTCTTGAGTCTAAAAACATATATATTATGGCAGTATTTCAAATCTACCTGATAATTTAAGTTTTTAACACTTTCAATTTAAAATTTTTTTGACAACCTGGTTTGTAACAAGATATATCCAAATGGAATTGGGCAGCTCCTGATTTATAGACACACTGAAGACAGGGAAAGAATGAATCTGATAAAGGGAAAATGCTCTGACTATGGCCTTGTTTTAAAACTACAATTCAGAAGCCTAATGAGGAATCTAAAACTGATCAACCGACAGTATTACGGGAAAGATGGAAGATAAAAATTTGAATTTCAACTTATCAAATTATTTGTGGCCCCTGTTCAGTTGTTTTGCCATCAACCCTCTATTTTCAAAGAATATAAAGTGAAAGGACATGGCCCTTGATTACATAACACAACAAACAGTTACCTGTACCCGTCTACTGCAGAAAGATGGACTTGGATACAGACAGAACAAAAATAATATTAATATTATGTCATTTAAAAAAATAATCTGCTTCATCATATTGTCATTACAACACTTCCTCGGAGCAGTCAAAATTTTCTAATATTGATTTGCAGCTACCATTAGCTAAGAAGTCAAATAAAGTAGGAAACTCTTTGTACTCTAAAATTAAGACAATTTAAAAAAAATTCTCAAAACTGACCACAGTAATGGCATTATGAAGACCACTAACTTGAGAAGTTAATGTATTTCTCAGGCCTCATATACATAACATTTAATATGCATGCTGTGCTGAATGTTGTAGTCAACCTCAAATAAAATGCAATAGTTCTTATAATGTTATTTGTTTTCCAATTCCAATAACAGTATTTTCAAAGGAGTATTATAAAATTAAAGGAGTAGACCTAAGTAAATTTTTTCCTAGGATTCTTTCTTCAGATTTGTTTAAGTGAGTCATTCTATAGCATCTTAAATTTTTAGATCTATTTTTAAGCAACTTTCCCTCCTCCTGACTTCTAATGCCCATGTTTTTGGTGCCATTTTCATTTAAAAAAAAAAGTAATCCCTTTGGGAAACTTTGTAACATTTACTTGGCTTAGACATTTTCTAGAATTTCAAGGATGGACCAAGCATTAGAGACTGGGATTATCAGAACCTGCCCATGATCTCGATGACTCATTTACTGATCCAGATCAGGATGTTGACTCCTCAACTTACATATTTTTGTCCCCTGGACAAATGTCTGCACTAAATATTTTTGTCTCAGGAGAGATATTTCTATATTTTACATTTTTCCCACTCCTACTTCAAAATATTTTTAAATAAGGTAAAAACATTTTAAATAATACCCCACCCCAATCCAGCTTCTCTACCTTTGTGGGGAAAAAAACTTGAAATTTCACCAATACCGTATTTAACTTACTTACTTACCTACTTATTTACTGTTATTCATGGCACTTTTAAATTCCCTACACTTTAAAATTCCCTGCCATTTGAACCTGTATCTCTTCATTATCTTCCTCCTCCCTTCTTAATCCAGTTCTTTGCTCCTAATACCAGATGCTGAAAGTGGGAAATACATCTAATAAAAGTAATACAACAATTATAAATTGCCAAGTCTTTAGTTAACTTCACATATGAATACAACTGTCTCAAAAGTTTCTCTCTCACTTTGTTCTTTACTCATTTTTCCTTATATATCTTGTATACTTATAATGCAAACAGTTCAATATCTTGTCATTATTTTCCATACAAAGTGCTAATACATCTTTAGGAGCAACAAAAAAAAGAAGAGACCATTTGAGAACATTCTGCTTCCAAAATAAATATATCTTACCTTTACAGCCTGAACACTGAATAAAAAAGTTGATGAGGTCAAGAAGTGCTATGTCTCGGTCATGCTTGTATGACTCTATCCAATCATCTACCACCGACTACAGTAGAGGGGGGGGAAAAACCATTAGCTTTGTCTAATGTTCTAAGAACTAAGTTTGATTAAAGTCATTAAAATTCAACATTAAGTGGTGTTACATTATATCAAATTAATATATACATACTTGTATACTAAAATTAAAGTTAAATTTTAACAGTAGAATTGAATTCAGTAAAATTATCACCTGATAAAGCACAACTACTTTCTATTTCTTCGTGATATTAAAGATATCCTAGGGCTGGCCGAGTGGCTCAGTTGGTGAAGAGTTGGCTTAGGAGCATGAGCTCAAGGCTGCTGGTTTGACTCCCGCATGGGATGGTGGCTACGCCCTCCCACAACTAAGATTGAAGAACAACTTAGCTGGTCTCCTTCGGCAATTCCCCAACACTGTTCCCCTCCCCCAATTCCCCCAATAAAATCTTAAAAAAAAAAAGATATCCCAGAAAATATTAAGACACACCCATATTTCTTTTTAACTAAAATATTGTACAAAATAATAAACGTTAACATTGTAATGAATGAATTTCTTTTTAAAAAGTGAATGCCAACAGTGATTAAAAGATATATTGTAAAAAAAAAGGGAATGCCTAGGTCAATGAGGAAATGTAGAACAAAATAACATTTTTTTTCAACAGTGAGCATAACTTGTATTAATAAGAAAGGGTAATTGAAGGCAAAATAAACATCAAAACAAAGGACAGAGAGTTTAGAGATATGGAGACTAAATATGTTGATGAGAATACTCTCCAAATTGATGTACAGACTCAATGCAATCCTCATCAGTTGGCTTCTTAGTAGAAAATGGAAAGTTGATTATGAAATGCTTATGGTGATGCAAGGTATCCAGAATAATTAAAACAACCTTGAAAAAGAAAGAAGTTGGAGGTCCCACACTTTATGATTTCAAAACTTACTACAATAATCAAGAATGTAACTTAAGGACAGACATGTAAATTTAGTGGAATAAAATTTGAGAGTCCAGAAATAAATCCTTACATTGATGGTCATTTGATTTTTGACAAAGATGCCAACACAAATTGATAGAGAAAGACTAGTCTTTTCAACAGTAGTGCTGGGACAACTGGCTATCTGTGTGCAAAAGAATGAAGTTGGACCCTACTGCACAGCATATACAACACTTAACTCAAAATGGATCAAAGATCTAAATGTAAGAGTTAAAACTCTAAAACACAGAGGCAAATCTTCTTAACAGTGCATTAGGCAAAACCGTCTTGGATATTAGACCAAAAGCACAAGAGACAAAAAAATAAATAAATTTGACTTACTCATAATTAAAAATTTTTGTGCTTCAAAGGGTTCCATCAAGGAAGTGAAAAGACAACCCACAGAATGGGAGAAAGTAATTTGCAAATCATATATCTGATAAGGGATTTGTGTCCAAAATATATAAACAACTCTTTACAATTCAATCATTTTAAAAAGGTAAACAACTCAATTAAAAATATAGGCAAGGGATGTAAATAGACAGTTCTACGTACAAGGTATTCAAATGGCTATTAGCACATGAAAAAGTGCTCAATGTATCTGGCCATCAAGAAAAACAGCAATAAAACCACAATAAGATACTACTTGACATCCACTATTATGGCTACAACAAAACAGAACGACAACAAATGTTGGCAAGGATGTGGAGAAATGGAATGCTAAAACATGGCTGGTGAGAATTTAAACTGCTGCTGCCACTTTGGGAAAACAGTTTGGCAGCACCTCAAAAAATTAAATAGAGTTAACATATTGACCCTATAACTCAAATCCTAGGTACTGTATATATTTTCCAAGGGAAATAAAAACATACGTCATCCAAAAAATAACTTGCACAAGAATGCTCTTAACAGCATTATTCATTCTTAATAGCCAAAAAGTATAGAAACAAACCAAACATGCATGCATCAAGGGATATATGGATAAACAAAATATAATATATCCACACAATGGAATATTATTTGGCAATAAAAAATAGTTATAATACATGCCACAACATGAATGAACCTTGAAAACATTATGCTAAGTCAAAGAAACCACTCAAAAAGGACCACATATTGTATGATCCCATTTATATGAACTGTCCAGAATAGGAAAATTTATAGAAAGTAGATTAGTGATTGCCTAGACCTGGGGCAGGTGAGGAGAAAGTGACGGCTAATGGGCCAGAGGTTTCTTTGTGGGGTATTGAAAAATATTCTAAAATTACATAGTCATGATAACAGAACTACTCTAAATATACTAAAAAACACTAAATTTACACTCTAAGGATGAATTTTATGGTATGTGACATACATCTCAATAAAGTAATTTTTTAAAAACGTAACTAAAAAATAAAAACGGTACTTTCTTCCTTTGAGGACAGAAAAGGAAACCATGAAACAGATACAAAAATTTTTAATGAACGAAATTTTAATAACTAGGATGATAAGTAACAGCTAATATAAAGAATGAAAAATCAGGAGGGAATAAAGTTTTAAGTTATATACCAACAAATATGAAAACTAGGTGCAAACTAAATGAACAAAATATATACAATTTGACATACAAAAACAATGATTATACAAATAATATATGATAATAATATAAACAAATAATATGATAAAGAAAAAGGAAATATTATCTAAGAATTACCTGTCTCAGAGAGAATGACTACAGATATTCTAAAACTTGACTCAATTTCTAGATTTCAGTCCTTTTCTGTATTTTACAAGTTTGTATATGTTAACCAACTCAATTTATGAAAGAAACGTGTTTAAGATTCCTAAATATGATACAGGAAATAAAATGCATTATGCAACTATGAAAGTTTTGAAACACAGCCCCAATTTGTTTAACATTGTTCCTCAATAAAGAAGGGGGGGGGTCTATGTCTCCTTTTCCAGAACAGAGTTCAGTAGAAACGATGATTCCAAGATTGGGTCACACAAGGTATTTCAAATTCTGCACTGGGTTCTTGGAGCACGAGAACTAACTAGACACTCCTGCTCAGGATACTTTCTCCAAACCCAGAAGCTATACTGTAAGAAGCACATGGAAGGACCATTTGTAGGTCTTCCAGTTAACAGTTCCAGCTGACCCCAGTCTTCAAGCCATTCCAGATTAGGCGCCAAACATGAGCAAGGAAGCCTCCAGATGATTCTAGTCCCTAACTGTTTATGTCACCTCCAGGCAGTCTCAGCTAAGGCCCCAGCCATCATGGAATGGGAGCATAGATGAGCCATCCCTATTTACTGGGTTGTCGGAAAAGTCATGAAGCAATTTTACAACGAATAACATAGAAAAAATACGTCATCACTTTTCCGACAACCCAATGTTCTGTCTGTATTTTAGGCCATAGACTCATTAAGCATAGTAAAATGGTGAGGTTGTTCTTTTATATCACTAAGTTTGGGGTGGTTAATTATGCAGCAATAAATAACAGGAACAATTTTACAAAACCACACATATTTAGATAAGTCCATATTTATAAATAAGATTTGCCATTTCAGTTATTCATTAACAAAAAGCTTAAATGGCTAGTTCTCCCTAAAGCATCCATGTGTAACTTTTGTTGATTAAAGTTAATTCTATTAAGGAAAAAACTATTCCATATAGCTTTTATAAATTATATAATAACTTTACTAAGCATGTATATTCTGAGTATTGTGCTTATTCAGTATTTAAAAACCATGGTTCTAACTTCCATCATGAAGCTAAATGCTTTCATCATAAAATTATGCAAAAGAAACAAAATTAGGATGATCTGACATGGATATAACTCTAACTTTGTTTTACTCTTTTGCTAAAAAACAGCACAAGTAGTAAAATTTGTAATAAACAACAGTGATCAAAATAATTCAATTCACTAAAGTAGATAGTGATTATATTAGGTCACTCAACCAAGAATTCTATTGGGCAAATGACTTCATATTTTAATGATAGCTATATAAATTCTGGGGAAATTAAAACTTCATAGTCAGGGTTTACATCACCATTTTTTTTTTGGCTGAGCCATCCTGCCACCTGTTGGCAGCTCAGCTCGGGCCTGGAATTGAACCGGCGACCCTGTTGCTCAGAGCTTGCACTTTTGAGCGAGCTCTTAACCAACTGAGCCATTTGGCTGGCCCTACATCAGCATTTTTTTTTGAAAGCTTAGAGAGTAAATTATTTTTTTTTAATTTATTTTTTTTTATTGTTAGTTTCAGGTGTACAGAACAATGCAATAGTTACCCTTTTCACCCTCACAAAGTAACAACCCCCCTCCCCCCATCTTTTGCCCTCTCACCCCCCATATCATGCTTATCTATTACAATTCCATTGAATCCATTCCCGCACTCTACTCCATGTCCCTAGGTTATATGTATATATAATTATAGTTGACATACAATATTATTCAACATCAGTTTCAGAAATACAATGCGGTGATCAGGCCTCTACATCAACTACATCAGCATATTTTTTACCAAATAATCTATTGTATGCCATTAAAAGGAAATAATGGAGCAGAAAATGACTCAAGACACAGATTAAAGGTCTTATGTCTGAATAGACACATCCTTAGTTTTATGACTAGTTTATTGCTTTTTTTCTAATAAGCAGTGTTAGAAAAATTTTAAACACAATTAGAAAATCAGGGATATATTTACATAACTCACTAAAGTTTAAAATGTACAAATAAAGTGGGAAGAACACGATAAACATTACCTGCATAGCACTCTTGCCCATTTTCACAACTTCAAACAACATCATGTTTTCCACTCCATTCTGTTGGTGATGCCCATTCATTCGGTTTGGACCAGAAGGAGGTTTTCCTCCTCCATTTCCACCTTTGCCCTTTTCTCCTGGGCCCTTTTTGCCTTTTTTACAAGTCTGCATAAAAATACAAGTTGGTTAAGTTATATCATTATCATTGAGAGTTCAAAATAAAACTTACAGAAGCAGTTGATAGGGTGCATAATTGTGCTTAAACCTAAAGGGGAGTGCCATACACGTCATATAAAATGATATGATTGTGACAGCCTCTTTGTGGTATCAATCTTTTCATTTATACTACCAGGCACCACCTCACACGACATTGTCGTTAGGAGCAGAGCCTCAGCAGACTGACAGACTGCATGAGGCCAAACTTCTACTCTTATTAGCTGAATGATGATCTTAAGCAAGTTACTTAAATTAACCACACCATGCTCCAGAGAGTTCTGATTTGTAAAGTAATAATAAAACCGTGCCTACTTCATAGGGTTCCTGCTTTAGGGTGCAGACTGGAGCAGGCAGCAAGAATAACAAAACTCCTTATCAAGTAAGTAAATCATACCTAGGTAAACATTTTAATTTGATGCATATTGTTAGTCCTCATAAATCATTGCAGTGCACTGACAAAGGAATTCTAAACAGCCTGAGTAGGTGTATCAACCTCATTCTTGTTCTGAGTCTTCCCTCCAACACTTATTTATCATGAAAATTCAATTAATGTTATTAACACTATGGAAATGAAGCCCCTTTATAAGCAAGTTTCCAATATTGGGGGTGGGGGCTTTACAAATAAGTGAAAAGTTTGCCTACATGCCTGAGTTATAAAATACCTCACAGCTTTTATACCTTGTTACAGAAATACAAGTCATTCCCTAACTCGGAGTCCTCATTTATAAAATGCCAGAATTGTACTAGATGGTTTCTAAGGTCTTTTAGACTTATACATTTCTATGATCAAGAGCAAGGGTTGGCGAACTTTCTGTAAATTACCAGACAGTATAATAAATATTCTAGGCTTTGTGGGCCATATAACTGGTCTGTCACATATTCTTTATTTCTACAACCTTTAAATATGTAAAAACGGGGTCGGCCAAGAGGCTCAGTTGGTTAAGAGTTAGCTTAAGAGCGTGAGCTCTGAGCAACAGGGTCGCCGGTTCAATTCCCACATGGGCCAGTGATGCTGCACCTGAGCTGAGCTGCCAGCAGGTGGCAGGATGGCTCAGCTGGTGAGAGCACATGCTCCTAACAAGATTGGCTGCTTGATGGTGGACTATGTTCACCGGTAACCAAGACTGAACTCAGCACCTTGAACTGAGCTGCCATCTGGATGGTTCAGTGGATAGAGCATGCACTCTTAACAAACAAGGCTGCTGGTTCAACTCCCACACGGGATGGTGGCTACGCTCATCTGCAACTAAGATTGTAACACAGCACCTTGAGCTTAGAGGCCACGAGCTGCCAACAGGCAGCCAGATGGCGACTGGCGCCCTCCACAACTAAGATTGAAGAACAACAACTTGTCTGGTCCTCCTCCCCAATTTTCCAACACTGTTCCCCTCCCCCAATTCCCCAATTAAATAAAAAAATGTAAAAACGATTCTTAGCTCAAAAATGCAATAACACAATAGAAAAATAGGTCATAGTTTGCAGACCCCTGATCTATAACCAGGTCTACAAATTTAATTCTACTGACAGCCTGTATGTTTCTATACTTTGTTCCATAAAGGGTCCTTCCTCTTCCTGCAAAAGTCCAAAACCACCCAACTCTTAACATCTACTTCAAACACCTTCATAACAACTAAAA
>NW_017731631.1:687085-693964 GCF_001890085.2 Hipposideros armiger
ATGTTCCATACATAAAATGGGATGCTATGACACCATTAAAAATTACAGACAGGAAAATTTTACTGATAGAAAAGCTGCTGACAACATACCACTGAGTTTTTTTAAAAATTAAACAGTTTGCATGGTGTGATATACATTTAAGTAAAATTCTATGTTCATGATTATACATAAGTATATGTACAAAAGTATGTTCATCATAATGTTTAAAGAATAAATTATCTGTGGCTGATAGGTTTATGGGAAATTTTTGCTTTGTTCATTGCACATTTCTATATTTATACTTTTAAAAGTAAGTGAGTCATGAGAAAACACAAATCCAAAATTCATCATGGGAAAGACAATGCTGACAAAAAGAAGAGATATTTTGCTGAATGTATTTACACCCATGCACAGAGTCAAATGTCCTTCCCAAAACAGCAAAATGATTTAACCATTCACCAAGTTATCCAGAGTTCTCAGGGTACCCATTCATATAAACTTGCATTTTATTGACTTAAAACTTCACTTTATTTGTCTTTATCCTTTGACATTACTTATAAAGAGTAAAACTATTGTCCATCGTAACCCACTAGATATAAACTGGTTGTAGGTTATATTTTCAGGGTGCTTTAGAATAAGAAATTTTATTTACTGCTTTGCTTTATATTCAATTACTCATGTGTAAATAAAAGTAAAGCCAACACAATATCACATTTTACTTAGCATACTGTCCTTTACAAAATAAACTGCTAGAAACAACAGTGTATTATTAATTTCAACTTTACAGTAATGAAGATAATCAAAAGATATTTGATCTACAAGCCAAGGAAACCATCGTGTGTTCAGAAGGCTTACCATACCAATCAGAGAAAAAGGCAGTTTTAAAAGACAACAATATCTGAGATATAACTAAAAAAACTCTATATAATAAATATAAGTATACTGGCATGTATGTATATGAAGAAATTTAAGAATCAAAATAAAGCCACATGTTCTGTACATACTTTTCCTTTGCCTTGCTTTTGGTTTTTTCCTTCAATGTCTTCAAAATCTGTGTCAGAAGAAAAATGTGTTTCTGATTCCCTGTGACAGAAAGATAAGCAATTGTTTAAAACCTTCCTTACAAATGTAGATGGTGTTTCTAATTTTTCCATATTTTCTAAAAGAAAGGTTTGGTTAACTCATTACAAAACTCAATATTAGTATTACATGTAATTAAGATGATTTTCCAAATCATACCATCACACATTACCAAACATATAAAATAACATAACCAACTACAAAAACAATAACCTAAAACACAAATGTCTAAACATTTTTTTATTTTGCTAATTTTTAACCAAAGTATAAAAACGAAACCAGTATCTTTCAAAATTTTAACTGTAGGAACTATGGTGTTCTGTTGTAATGGCTGGTTTCATTTTCTGATTCAAAGATCCTGGTGCTCAGGGAACACTGTATTTTAATGCTAGGTAGGTATTGGATAATTTTATTAGGGGACTTTAGCAATATTAAAGATTCTGTCCTCTCCTACACCTCACTCAAAAAGTTTTTCTACATCTAGGTGTAACTATAGAAAACATGTATTTCTGCAAGGGTATGTATAAAACATACATTTTTACAAACTAAATCATTTGAAATACAATAGAGAAGTATGCTAATTGACCAAAATCCTTTATAAAGTAAAGAGGTGGTGAGCTACAGTCAGAACTGGTTCTAGTACTAAGAAACGATGTGATCTTGGATAAGTGACAACCTTTCAAACTTGTTATCTATAAACAATGTATATGGCAGAAAAGAATGAAATCTCTACAGTCTTTTCATTTCTCCAAGATATAAATCTAAAGTTCTAAGAATTGTGCCTTATTTTGCAGTAGGAGTGGTGCTTTGTATAATCTGGATTTTCTCACACATCAGGAAGCAGGCTAATTTAAATACATATGTGTGATGCTTCCTACATGTTAAACAGGTCTATCTAAAAAGTAGTAACACACCCACATTTAAATGCTTTAAGACGAGGCATACTAATTATTTGGGTCACAGTGGATTTTAGAATTGAGCCACACGCATGAAAGATAGAGGTTTTACCACTCTAACATGTAAATCTAGTACCAGATTTGCTTAAAACTTTTGGATCAAAGTGAAAAGCTATGTTTCTAAAGCTAGTCCTCGAAATAGATTTCTTCTGTTTCCATGTTTGTTGCTACAATAACCATTTGTCCAGAGGCTGTGATGACTAAGATGCTGGTGGTGGGGGGGAGGTTACTATTTACAACTCTTACCTACAAAGTAATTTAAACAATGCATTGAAGGTAGTGGCAATACTAACTATATACTATAATGTTGTGAGGAAAGGGCCTGTAGTAAATACCATTTCCCAGCGTTAATGCACCAAAAATTGAATTACTATAATATTAATGCTGAAACTCATGCCTGTTAACATCTTACTTAAGAAGATTGCTGACAATATTCTTGTCACATGCCTATATGGCCTTGAAAAAAAAACAAAAAAAAACTGAAAATGTTTTTAAGTATCTTGGTGTATAACTAATGCTTCCTTCTTCCCAAGACATTTGTGGGACACCAGCTCTCTTAGCTCAGTAACTGCTATTCGTCTGCAAACAATCATTTGCAATATTCCAATAGCCACAAGTAATCAAAAGGTCGATTACAGCCTTAATCTTCATCTTCAGGCTATCCCAACTAAATGAATGAGCCACTAGAGGTCTGATTACTAACTGGGAAAACATGAAGAAAGCTGGAGTAATCAGTATAGGAGTCTAAAATATCCTCAACCAGAGAAAAAATGTTTGAGTCTTTCTTTCTCCAATGCTTTTCAGATCAAAACAACAACAAAAAACTATCCTAGGTGAAACAGATACGTTTATGGAGCATACTGGCTTAACCTTTGAATGGTTTGAAGCTTCCAGTCATCTATCACATGACTGAATCTTCCACTCCCTTCTCTTTAACCTGCCCCCACTCACATGCCCAATCAAATGCTATCTATTCCACCTCCACAAATCAACTCTCTTATCCATTATCCTATTTCAGGCCCTAATTACCCAAGATTAGACTGTCTAAAGGTCAATCGTCTAGTTTCTAGATTATAATATAAACTTTTTTTAATAGTCTCTAACCTTAATATATTGAAGACATTTCCTAAGATAACTTTACAATAGTCAAACCAAAATTAATTTTCTCAGACTATCCTATATCCTCCCTCAAGCAAACAAAAACAAGAAAATTTCCTCAAGAATCTTAAAATAGTCAATATACACTGGGATTAAAATCACATTAAAAATCCTACTTTGAAATATTGGTGATATCCCAGTAGATACTTAGTCTCCACTGAAAGTAAAATTATTTTTTATATACCATCAAAAGCAGACACTTGCTGCTATTATGTGCAAGGTATATATGTGCTGTTTTCAAAATATTTTAGCAAACAGACCCTTGTCTGCAAGTCTTATAAAGACCCATATAGTAAATATAGTGTGGTATATGTGTGTGTAAAGTAAAGGGATCCACAAGCAATTTGAAGGTTCACTTTTCACTGAGGCACCTTGTGAAACTGGAACTTAGTATGAAAACCACTATCACATGTAGTAGCTCAAATTCTTCCCAGCATCACCAAAATTAGAATAAAAGTTGAATAAGGAGCACAGGCAGCTTTTAAGATGAGGGTCAAGAAAATACTAAGAAGTCACTTTATGGATCAATAAGCAAGTCCTTTGTTTCTGCAAAAATATGGAGAGCATGTCCTACCCTCCTAGATTTGTTTTAACCTATCAATATTTGATTTTAGAATAGAAAACTGACATTCCATCCTAAATACTACTGTGTGATATATATTCCTTACTAAAGAGAAGGCTTAACTTTTTAAGAATTTCATGACACTCCCTCCAAATAGCTGCTATTTATAAAACCAAGTGTGGATTCAACTGCACAGCAAAAATAACAAATTGTGCAGTATCTAAATTAAAAAGTAAATTTAAAACAGTACAAAAAAGCATGAAATAATTACTGTCACAGAGGCCAATGAGAAATATAAACTGTTTCAAAGTATATATACTATCTTGTATTTTATGTATTAGACCTTCTCAAGCAGAAGTAATTTTAACTGAAGTTCATAGATTTCCTATTTTGTGGAAAAAACAAGTATTTAAAAACCATTGTACTATACTTACTGTAGTAGATTAAAATCAGTTGGTATTTCTGGAGCTGCTATCATTTCTTTATCATCTTCTGGAACACCCCAATGTCAGAAATATATTCATATATTTACGTGGGTAAAATGATGGTTTGCTTCTTTCTTCTAAGACAGACAATTCCTTTAAGAGGGGGAATGCCATATTTATTGTAAACACACCAAAAATATTGGGAAGGGTATCTACACTCAAAAACTAAATTCCCTTGTGCCTCCTAATGAGTTTCAGTAAATAAGGATTTTTTTTCCTTGCATCTGACTGTTCTAGATATGGATTTGTCACAACTATTGTAGCACCACAATAGTAACAACAGACAAAAGAAAGAAGCTTGTATTAAAGGCAATTATTTTAAAAATTTGTTGATTCTCTAGCCTGGCTTTTAAAAAATATTACCTTAAACTAGGAACGTGATTTGACTCTTTTACTGGCCCTGAAATCCTTATTACAAGTTTAAACCATAATACAAAATGTCTAAAAATTCTATAACTTTTTGCTGATTATGTACAGCACAGTTAAAAGGAGCTAATAAAAAATCTAAGATAGAATTTTAAAACACTTTAAAAACAAGTTCTTCTACCATAGAAGAAACATACAGTCCATAGCCTGGCTAATTAATAAATTACCACTTCATGATAATACCACATTGTGTTGAATAGGAAAGAGGGGAAAATGTTAACTTTGATCTATTCCCTATTCCCCCCCAAGGAACTTACAATCAATTTAAATACCAATAATATCATATGGACAACAGACTTATGCCTTTGTGACTAAAGTAAATGTAAGTTTGGCCATAGGAAGGGTATTATTTCTACTTTTGAAGGTCGAAGATGCAGTTTCTAAAATAGAGAATGACCTAAGAGCAAATGACAAGTCTATAACAAAAAAGAGAAAATGGGCTGGGTCTGAAGCTCTTAATTTTGTGTGTAACTTTCTTTTTATAATTATCTTATGTTTTCCTTTTATTTACAAGTGAATCTAGTATTTGGTGGCCACCTAAAGAAAAAGCAGGTAAGACTAAACATGTCCAATTAATAAATGTTCAAATACCACAAGCTGATGATTTTTTTTTTTTAGCTGAGCCATCCTGCTACCTGTTGGCAGCGCAGCGGCTGCTCAACTTGGGCTAGACTCGAACCGCTGTTGCTCAGAGCTCAAACACTTGAGCGAGCTCTTAACCAACTGAGCCACTCGGCCGGCCCTCGATGAACTTCTAATGATCTCTTCCAGATGTTATACAAGACACTGATAGTTCAGTTTTTGCATTAAGTCTAAATCTGTAAAAAACATAAATGGCTAGTCAGAACACAGCATTTCCTAGCTCACTCTAATTAACCTACTATTAATGGAAAAATAACGAGGTAATAGAAACAAGGATGAATAATCCATAAATGAAGGCCTGAATAATCAAGGACTGTCTATACCACCACTGAGGTTTTTTTTCCCCTGACGAATACTCATATTATAGAATCTTTACTTAGATATGACTGTTTGTATGGTCTTCTCCTTACACTAAATCATGGTCCCAGGATCGTTCCCCTCTAAGACCACTAATTATTAATCTGGTTTTATTCTTAGTGTAACCTAAGTAGTACACCGGAATTCGGAGGCTTGCCATCACATGTAAGACACACCCTAGCTTTCTAAAAATCCCAACTTATTTTTAAAAGGAAACTTTTTTTTTAAAGAAAGAAAAAAAATTTTTAAGGGTGCCAGAGAGGTATAGAGCGAATGAAGTTCTAGCCAACACAGGCCAGGTCATTTACATGGCTAGGTGGAAATAAGTGCTTGCTTTGTCTATCTGCCCCTCACTCACTCTCTGTGTGTGCATTTTATAAAACCAAACTTGCTGTGTTCCATTTTTAAGCAGACTTTAAAGATAGTTCATAAATATATATTCTCCCAAGGGACAAAAAGTATGTGTCAGCTCCAAAAAGGACAAAACACGAATAAATACTGTGTGATATACTACATTCTTCTACTTACCACAAAATTAATTCTTAGTGTACAAGAAATAATGGCAGGTCAAATTATTTTGCTCAGTATAGGGCTATATTCACATGTATTTGGTAATTAGAAAACAAAGCAAACACAAAAGAAAAACGTAATTTATAAACATGAGTCTCCCAGACAAGGTACCTCTATTTTAAAAGAAAATACTGTCTGACAGATTTAGTAAAATTATTAAATTGGCCAACTCTCTATCCCAGCAAAATACTTCTTTTAAAATGTTTCTAAATATTAAAAATCCATCCAACCAATGAAAAATATCTACCATGCCCCAAATGCAGTGCAGGGCACTGGAAATACAGCGATGGAAAGGAGAAAACAATGACCCTTGCCCTTATGGAACCACCTGTAACAATAAATATGAAAATGTATTTCTTGGGCCGGCCGAGTGGCGCGATGGTTAAGAACTGGCTTGGGACGCCAGAGGGCCCCGGTTTGGATCCCACATATGAGGGCCAGTGACACTGAACAACAGCTCAACCTGGAGCTGGGCTGCCATGAGTCGCAGCGACGGCGTAGGCTGCAGCCCCTGCTGCAGTGGGTTGCCATGGGCTACCTTGTGTAGCCAGCAGCCAGCATGAGTGGCCAGCAGCCACAGTGAGTGGCCATCCAGAAGTTGGTGACTGATCTGCCTCGCCCAGGAAGAGCACAATGATGGTGCCAACTTGGGCCAGTGAAGCAA
>NW_017731631.1:696061-703096 GCF_001890085.2 Hipposideros armiger
ACAGCTAAGATGCTGAACAACAGCTCAACCTGGAGCTGGGCTGCTGTGAGTCGCCGGAGACGGCGTAGGCTGCAGCCCCTGCTGCAGTGGGTTGCCATGGGCTACCGTGTGTACCAGCAGCCAGCGTGAGCAGCCAGCAGCCGCCATGAGCGGCTGTCCAGAAGCTCGGGACTGATCTGCCTCGCCTGGGAAGAGCGCAATGATTGTGCCAACTTGGGCCAGGGAAGCAACGTCCTCCACAACTAGACTGAAGATCAAAATGACAGCAACTTGTCTGTTCCCCTACCCCAATTCCTCAGCGTTGTTCCCATTCCCCCAATTCCCCAATAAAAAATCTTTTAAAAAAATCTTAAATTTTGTTTTTTCATAAAATAATTTTTTCAAAGATCTTTTCATTCAAACCAAGTGGTCTCAAAATAGAAAATAAACTACAAAATACAGCCATCACTAAATAAGGTCCCTAAGAATCCACATATTATTGAGGAGTGGGGGGGAGCACTTAAAGTAGCTGGTTTATTACTTCTTTCCCTAAAAATGAAGAAATATTCAACTACTAAAAGCCAGTGAATTCACCACATACACCACATGCCACCTCCTTATCTTAACACTGTCTCCCAAAATGGTTACACCCTTCAACCTACAAGGATCACGTCTAAGAAATGTATATGCCCTTCTGAAATGCCACCATCACTATAATACAAACACTTAAAAATAGGAACGACCTAAATGTCTGGCCATGAGTTAATTTATGATACAAAAATTTAATTAATGTAACATTCATACACTGATACTGCTTATGATGACTGTGTAGCAACATGGGTAGTTTAATATAGTAAAAGCCCTATATGAGGATGCAATATTAAAAAGAAGCAAAATAAAACAGTTAACATATCATGGTGGTGAA
The DNA here is from genome assembly GCF_001890085.2 of Hipposideros armiger. Classification (NCBI taxonomy): domain Eukaryota; kingdom Metazoa; phylum Chordata; class Mammalia; order Chiroptera; family Hipposideridae; genus Hipposideros; species Hipposideros armiger. The sequence continues at coordinate 696,966 of NW_017731631.1, forward strand.
AATGTGGGTGATTTTTAAATTTTTAATTTACAATTTTCTTGTTAGTATGAAAAAAGGTAAATTATGAAGGTGGAAATTTATTTTTTAATGTCCTCTCTTAAAATTTGAACTGAGAAATTACAAAACTATTTCTGCTGCTAAAGCCCGATTTACTCATATTACAGATCCCTAAACTCACAAAGTTGAACATCTACAAAAAAAACTATGAGTGCTATCATAAAATTACCTTTATTATAGACATCTACTCAATATTAGCAGGGAACAGAAACTTGCTTTCAACTATTAAAACAAGACCTAAAGGTATGTTGTTTTTATTTGCCTATCTACTTTCTTAGGCGATAGCAGACATAAGTCTGTCATTTAAGTTGAGACTGTGAATGTTAAAAGGTAGACTAAGTTCCTCATCAAAACAGTAAAGTCACTATCATTCCTTATGTTAAATGATAGATACATGGCAACTTTCAGTACATAGGACAAGAAATGAAAAGTTTACCAAATATATACATGATATATAAACCTACCTTCAAAAGAAGATAGAAGTCTACTACCCCTTTATTAATAACCTTTTAAAAAGATTTCTCCTTGCTGAAAAAGATAGTTTTCCTCCCTCAATGTAATGTCCCAATTTCTGCTATAATCTATTCTGAGTAAATGACAAGGTGAAAAGAATGACAAATCAAGCAATGATCATGTACCCTGAGTTCAGTAACAAAATTTTAACCTGAAAGTTTCTTGATAGCATACTCATATTACAGCTACCACATATATCATTTGCAAATACATTTTCTCCAAGAGCCTGGATGGAGTCCTAAAGAATCTTTTTTTATTATATAAGTTTCAAGTGCACAACATAATTCATTGTATGTATACACTACAAAGTGATCACCCCAGAAAGTCTAGTTACCATGGATCAACATACAATTGACCACCTTCCCAACCCTTTCACACACTAAAGAATTTCTAATGGTAGCACCTGGACATGCAATAGGTAATCTGGAGAATGACTAGAAGAAACCTGCATACATAAAGAATTAATGACTCTACCTACATTTCCTAACTAACTGTAGGTTAGGTCACATCATCTGCCTTTGAAAACTTAAAGGAAGAGAGGGGACCAAAAGTAAAAAGATTTTCTAAAATAACTCAATAAACAAATTATTAAATACACTTAATGCCACAATACTTCCAAAACAACTTTTACTTTCAGGAAGAGGGGAAGGAGCACGCTGGGACACAGTCTACACAGATATGGCATCACTATACACTGCCAGAAACTAAAGCCAACAGAACTGGAAACATCCATCTGTTTTCCTCCTATTGAAAGTGCTCAGCAATCTTCCTCATTTCCTTGTCTACCCACATTCCCTAAAACTCCAAATGTGACTCAACTCCTAAGCACAATTAGGATCACCTGGCCCAACCCACATACTCAGCTTGCCCCAGTTCTTGACCACGAGTTCTGATTTCTGTAAAAATCTAGCACGCCACTTATGAACTTTGCAACAAATTCAGTACTACCAGTTTGTTTTTATTTGCAATGAGGAGGGAGTTAAAAAGCTTCTGCTTAACTCCTGCAGATCCACTACTCTACCCACCTGTACTCAGTTGTACCCTATGACTGAGTCATCAAAGGATCAATTCCCTGCCTTATTCTTGCCCAACCCCATCCCAGGAACTGCAATCCTGCCCCTAAACCCACTCTCAAAACAGTCTCCTTGTGTCTTTCCAGTTGTCTTCATCTGAATGCTACATCTACCATATCCTCTCACTTAACACACTGCTGCTAGACACTGGTTACCTATTATACCCAATGGACAGATATTGGACACGTTATCAGCCATCTAATTCCAAGTTTGCTAATTCCCTGGTCTGCCCTAACAAGCTGCAGTTGACCAGACCTTATCTGGCCCTAACCTAACATAAATAGTAAAACAAGTAAAATATTAGTTTTATTATACGAGGTCTGACAATTAAGTTCCAGAACTTGCCACCGTGCGATTACATTGGCAGCACTGTACAAACAGCTCAGTAAGGTTTCATAATCATGGTGTATCAGTGTCTCACTGATATATCAGCTGTGTTCGTGTAAACATGTGGCAGTGTCTTGCTGAGTGGTGTTCATTGTTGTTGTGTGTTTTTGTGTGCTGTCATGAGAATGAGCTTGAATTAGAGCAACGAACAAACATTAAATTTGTTAAACTTGGCAAGAGTGGAAGTGAAATCAGGAATATGTTAGTCCAAGTTTATGGGGATAATGCCATGAAGAAAACAGCAGTGTACAAATGGATTAAATGTTTTTCTGAGGGGAGAGAACGCATCACTGATGAAGAGAAGTCAGGGTGGCCACTAACGAGCAGAACTGATGAAAGCATTGCAAAAATTCATTGAATTGTGTGTCAAAATCATTTGGCTGACTGAGAAGCATAGCAGACTAAGTAAACATTGATAGAGAAACAGTTAAAAAAAATCTTAACTGAAAATCTTGGCATGAGCAAGGTGTGTGCAAAGATGGTCCCGAAGGAGCTCACCAATGAACAAAAGCAAAGGAGAGTTGAAGTTTGCCAAGACCTTTTGGAGAGGCAAGATGATGTTTTGGGCCATGTTATCACTGGTGATGAAACATGGGTGTACCAATACAACCCTGAAACAAAGTGTCAAAGTGCACAATGGAAGTCAGCCAATTCTCCAAGACCAAAACAGTTCCATCCGTCCAAATCAAGAGTGAAAACAATGTTGCCAACCTTTTTTGATATCAGAGGGACTATTCATTATGAATCTGTAACAAATGGACACACAGTTATACAAGTTTACTATTTGGAAGTGCTTAAAAGTCTGCGTGAAAAAGACGAAAATGACCTGAACTACTCACCCACAATTCATGGCCATTGCATCACAACAATGCACCAGCTCACACGGCACTGTCTGTGAGTGAGTTTTTAGCCAGTAAACAAATGACTGTATTGGAACACCCTCCCTACTCACCTGATATGGCCCCCAATGACTTCTTTCTTTACCAGAAGATAAAGGAGATACTGAAAAGAAAACATTTTGATGACATTCAGGACATCAAGGGTAATACGACGACTCCCAAGGAGTACTTCAAAGGTGACCATAGTGATCTTTGGCAATGAGGTATGCAGTACTTTTTCTAGGATAAGTTCGCAAATTTAATTGTCGAACCTCGTAGGCCACATCACCTCAAAATCGTATCTCAGTCAGCCAAGGTCAACAGCTACATCATGACTAATTTTTAAAAGTACTATCAATGCTCACTCATCTCACTTATACCTGAATACCATACTCTGCATTTAGCTTTTTGCACTGAGTTAATTTAAAAATTATAATATGCTCCACTGATATAACTTTCAGTATCTTAAGACCTCATGAATAAACAGTGGTAATCACAACTGGGTGTAGTGGCTATCAACATTTCAGAGGTAAGACTAAATTAGCTGGTATAAATGAATATCTAGATCTAAAAATCAAATTTACAATAATTAGCTAAATTCACGTGTTAACACTTATAAACGTGTACAGTATGATGTGAGCACAGTGCATTATTACCATCACATACACTTCACACTGGGCACTATTTGCTCACTAACAGATTTCAAGCAATAGCAGCTATCAAGGCAGATTTCACAGCAAAGTAGATGAAGACAGGATAATCCTGCCTGATTTTGAGGGAAATCCAATTTTTTTATTTCATATACTCTCAGGTTAATTACATCAAAAAACCTTCCCATTTATTTATTCAAGGTTGTAAAATGTATCTAAATAAAACATTGAGTATTACCATATTTCCCTATGTATAAGATGCACCTTAATTTTGGGGCCCGAAATTTGAAAAAAAAATGTATTATGTAAAGTTATTGAACTCAAGTTTTATTCATCAAAAAATTCATACATCTCCTCATCACTGTTGAAACTCCCAACCATTAGCTTGTCCTCATCTATGTCTGATGACGAATCACTGTCTTTTTTTTTTTCAGCTCCGTGGCTGCTCAGCTCGGGCTGACTCAAACCACTGTTGCTCAGAGCTCAAACTCTTGAGCGAGCTCTTAANAAAAAAAAAAAAGAAAATGTATTTCTTTCTATAAGAAGACACCTACCTGTATGGCCACCTAATATTATTAAACAAAGGAATACTAAATTCCATGCATCCAAGTTTGTACTATTTTAATCATTCTCTAAATAACCAATTTGCCACCAAAACAGTTTTTCATAGCTCAAAAATTACATATATTTCAAGTTGCTTTGTAATTTAAGTGGGTGGGAACAGTGGGTAAGTTAACATTTTTTTTTAAAGAATGTAAACTTTATTTGGAGGAAGACATGATAATTTTCCCCTTTTTATTTTAAATGGCTACAGTTGTATATAAATACAATTTGCTTCCCTTGAAGACTTACATTAAAAACTTCACAAACAGGGCTAGCCGAGTGGATCAGTTGGTTAAGAGTTGGTTTAAGAGCGCGAGAGCTGAGCAACGGAGCTGCTGGTTGGATTCCCACATCGGCCAGTGACACTGCGCCCGAGCTGAGCTATCAACTGGTGGCAGGATGGCTCAGCTGGTGTTAACAACGAGATTGCCTGTTTGATGATGGGCTACGCCGACCGGCAACTGGGGCTGGAATTGGCACCTTGAACTGAGCTGCCGCCCAGATGGCTCAGTGGATACAGCATGTGCTCTTAACAGCAAGGCTGCTGGGTTCGACTCCCGCATGAGGGTGGCTATGCCCACCCACAACTAAGACTGAACTCAGCAACTTGAACTTAGAGGCCACACAAGCTGCCGATGGGAGGCCAGATGGCAACCGGTGCCCTCCACAATGAAGATTGAAGAACAACAACTTGAATGGTCCCCTTCCCCAATTCCCTAGTAAAATCTTAAAAAAAATTCACAAACAAATGGAAGGAGAACTGACCCTGGGTGGTGAACACATAATGTAATATATAGAATTGTACACTTTTAAACCTATATAGTTTTGTTGGTCATTGTCATCCCAATAAATTTTAATTAAAAAAATTTCATAAACAAGGTCTTTAAATGTTCTTAATACCATTTGACCTAAGTTGGGAAACCCAAAATTTTAGTTAAGCATATGTAATGCTCAACAAAAGTATGAATTTAATAATAAAACTCACCACACCATTTGTGGTCTACTGTAGGTTATTATTGGGTTGTCGGAAAAGTCATGACGCATTTTTGCAATGAAAAACAGAAAAATATTCTCAAAGATCACAAGGTGGAGCTCTCACCTAGTGTCAAGGAAAAGCTTTAGAGATTTTTACCACATGTACCAATTCTCTACAACTACTATAAAAGAGTTAACATTCCAAGAGATTTGATGGAAAAGGCATAGAAATGAAATGTGCTTTAACTCTCAATCAATATTTTCCTTCTGGGAAAAATACATCCAATAACAACTAGCTTCTGCTTCTACTTACGGAAAACTAAGCGAACCCATTTGTACATAGGTTGAATAATATACTGTAAAACCACTTCCTTAGCCTCAAGTGTATAATATACAGCCATTAAATGTTTGTTAAACACATTCATATATAATTATTGGATTAAAAAGTAATAGGTCATTATAGATTACTTCTATGTTAAATTCAAGTAAACACTCACAGGCAATGCTTTTGATATAAACAGAGATCTAAAAGCTGGAACTTAATTACCATAACTATTCAAGTTATCTATCTATAATGAATATGTTTATAGCCTGTTACTCAAAGTTTAGATTCCAAGTTAGATTAATTCAATAACAAAAACTTTTTCTTTCCAATTCTTAAAATCTGTTGGACACCTATATCTGTAGGATGTAAACACAAATATATAAAAATCATATAATTATGCTTGCATCTTTAACTCCAAATGACTTGCTAAATTCATTAAAAGTAACCCCCCAGAAAAAGTAAAAAATAACACAAAGACAACCTGTTTTTCTTTGATAGTTTAAAAATCTTAAATTTTGGGCCGGCCGAGTGGCGCAATGGTTAAGAGCTGGCTTGGGATGTCAGAGGACCCCGATTTGGATCCCACATATGAGGGCCAGTGACACTGCCCTCCACAGCTAAGATGCTGAACAACAGCTCAACCTGGAGCTGGGCTGCTGTGAGTCGCCGG
>NW_017731631.1:711051-724003 GCF_001890085.2 Hipposideros armiger
TGCGATTTTACCACACTCGCAAAATCGCACACAGCCGACCATATAACAAACTCTGTATTTTGAGTGGAAATGTTAGGGGGTCGTCTTATACGCCAAGTCGTTTTATACGCCGGCAAATACGGTAATTCTACACAATAACAGGCAACTCACACATATGTTGTAACTCCAAAATTTTAACTCTCTAACTTTAAGCTTTCTTAAGTAAAGATGAAAACATGTAAGTTACTTTATAGAAATTAAATTTAAGCCAGATAAAGATACTACAAAAAACCTACAGACCAATATCCCGAATGAATATCAATACAAAAAACCTTAACAAAATACTAGCAAACTGAATTCACAGAACATTAAAAAAAAGTATTACACTCCATGACCAAGTGAGATTTATTCCCAGAATGCAAGGCTGGTTCAACATATGAAAATCAATCATTGTAATGCAAGGACAAAACAAAAAGCTCATGATGATCTCACTTGATGTAGAAAAAGCATTTGATAAGGTTCAACCTTTTGATGATAAAAACACTCAACAAACTGAGGAGTATCTCAACACAATAAAGGCCACTTACGAAAAGCTCACAATTAGTATCATAATTGAATGGTAAAAGACTGAAACCTTTACCTCTAGTATCTGCAATGAGGCAACGATGCCCGCTCTTGCCACTTCTAGTCAATACAGTATGGTAAGTCCTAACCAAAACAATGAGGCAAGAAAAAGAAATAAAAGTCATCCAAATAGGAAAGGAAGATGTAAAATTTTCTCTTTTCACAGGTGATATGCTCTTATATGTATATATAAAAGCAAAACAAACCCTCAAGATTTCACACACACACACACACAAAAACCTGTTAGAATAAACAAATTCAGCAAAGCTGCAGGATACAAAGTCATCACACACACACACAAAATCAGTTGTGCTTCTATATGCTAATATTGAACACTCCAAAAAGGAAATTAAGAAAACAATTCCATTTACAATAGCATCAAAGAATAAAATACTTAAAAATAAACCTAACCAAGAAGGTGGAAGACTTACTATGCTGAAAACTGCAAAACATTGCTGAATGAAATTAAAGAAGATACAAACAAATGGAAAGGCACCCCACTCATGGATTGGAAGAATTAATATTGTAAGGATGTCGGTACTACCCAAAGCAATCTATGCATTGAATGCAATTCCTATCAAAATATTTTTTAATAGAAATAGAAAAATTCATGGGACTCCAAACAACTAAAACAATGTAGAAAAAAAAAAGTACAAAGTTGGAGGAATCACACATTCTGATTTCAAAACATATCACAAAGCTACAGTAATCAAAACAATGTGGTACTGGCATAAAAACAGACCAATGGCATAGAATGGAGAGGCCAGAAATAAGCCCTCGTATATACATTCACATAATTTTTTACAAGGGTACCAAGACCACTCAATGGGGAAAGGACAGTCTCTTCAACAAATGGTGCTGAGAAAACAGGATATCCACATGCCAAAGAATGAAACTGGAGCATTCATTATCTTATATCATACACAAAAATTAATTCAAAATGGGTTAAAGATCTACATGTATGACCCAAAACTATAAAACTCCAAGAAAATGGGGAAATCTTCGTAACACTGGACTTGGCGATGATCTCAGATATGACACCAAAAGCACAAGGTAACAAAAGCAAAATAAACAAATGGGACCACATCAAGTTTTACACATCACTCTCTGGCCTTGAGCTCTCTGGCCCTCACTCTCCCCCTTTCTTTCCCCCTTTCTCCCTCTCCCCCTCCCCCTCTTCCCCTCTCCTCCACCTTGGCTAGGCCTATTCTCTTCCTTGAGAATGTATCACTAATAAACCCTGCTTACATAGTTTTTAAAAAGTTTTACACATCAAAGGACACAACAGTGTAAAGGCAACCTATAGAATGGGGGAAAATATGTATCTAATAAGAGGCTAGTATCCATAATATATAAAGAATTCCTACAACTCAGCAACAACAACAAAATCAAATAACCCAAATAAAAAATGGGCAAAGGACTTGAATGAAAACCACAAGGAGGTACCATTTCACACCTTCTGGAATGGCTAGAATCAAAAAAGAAGCACAATCACAAGTGTCTGTTAAGAATGTGGAAAACTTGGGCTGGTCGAATGGCTCAGTTGGTTAAGAGTTGGCTTAAGAGCGTGAGCTCTGAGCAAGAGTGCCACCGGTTGGATTCCCACATGAGCCAGTGACACTGCGCCTGAGCTGAGCTGTCACTGAGCTGCCAACAGGTGGCAGGATGGCTCAGCTGGTGTAACAAGATTGCCTGTTCGATGACTGAACACGGCACCTTGAGCTGAGCTGAGCTGAGCTGCCGCTTGGATGGCTCAGTGGATAGGGCATGCGCTCCTAACAAGAAGGCTGCCGGGTTTGACTCCCACATGGGATGGTGGCTATGCCCACCCAAAAGACTGAACTTGGCACCTTGAGCTGAGCTGCCGCCTGGATGGCTCAGTGGATGGAGCATGCTCTCTTAACAAGGCTGCTGGTTCGACTCCTGTATGGGATGGTGGTTACACCCACCCGCAACTAAGATTGAACACAGCACCTTGAGCTTAGAGGCCACGAGCTGCCGGAGGGAAACTAGATGGCCACTGGCACCCTCCACAATGAAGACTGAAGAACAACTTGGCTGGTCCCCTTCCCCAATTCCCCAATAAAATCTTTAAAAAAAAAGAATATGGAAAACTTGAACATTTGTGCACTATTGGTAAGACTGTAATGTGCAACTGCTATGGAAAACAGTATGGAGCGTTCTTAAAAAAATTTTAAATAGAACTGCCATTATGATCCAGCAATCCCCACTTCCGGGTGTATATCCAAAACAATTAAAGAGATCGTTGCACATCCACATTCATAGCAGCACTATTCACAGTAGCCAGGAGGGGAAAGCAAACCACATGTCCATCAACAGCTGAACATATAAACAAAATATTCGATATACATAAAATGGAATACTATTCATCCTTAACAAGGAAGGAAATCCTTTCATATGCTAAAACATGGATGAATCTTCAGGGTATTACGATAAATGAAATAAACCAGTCAGTCACAAAAAGACAAGTACATACTTCTATTGGGTTGCTGGTCAAGAAACATTTTTGCAACGGAAAACATGGAAAAAATACGTCATGACTTTTCAAACAAGCCAATACTTACGTAAGGTATCTAAAGTACTAGTCAAATTCATAGAAACAGAAAGTAGAATGATGGTTACCAGGGCACAGAGGGAAGAGCAAAGGGAGAGTTGTTTAATGGGTATGGAGTTTCAGATTTGCTAGACAAAAAATTCCAGATCTGTTTCACAACAATCTCAATTTACTTAACACTGCTGAACTGCCCACTTAAAAATGATTAAGATGGCAAATTTTATTATGTATTAGCACAAAAAAAGTTAAATTTAAACCCCCTTTTAACAAGCAAGCTTCCCTCATATCAAATAAATTCACAAGATTTTACCAATCACCCATCCTTGGAGAACACCTTTCAACTGAACAAGCATACTTAACTACTGATATCCCTTGAAATGTAACTTCATAAATTAAGACATCAACAATTGGTATCTACGCTCTCTTTTCACAAAACAGATTTTTTTATGGTCTCCTGTTTAATATGGTGAAAATGAACCAAAGCTTATGTAACTTTATGGCAAAAGATCCAAAGATACCTAGCTTTTCAAACAAAACAAAACGGAAGCACTTCAACAATGTGATCTAATTCCAGCTACATTTTTAAATTAAAATGTATTGGGGTGGCAATGTTTAGTAAAGTTACACAGGTTTCAAGTGTGTAATTCTGTAATACATCGTCTATATGTCACATTGTGTGTTCACCACCCAGAGTCAGTTCTCCTTCCATCACCATATTCCAGCTACATTTTAAAAGTTACTCAACACAGGTTATTCATCACACAACATGAAAACTACCATTGAAACCCATTTAGTGTTCAACATTTATCTCCCTTGTTCAAAATTTGATGGTACAAGCCTCATAATGACCCACAAGAGAACAGCACACAACTTAAAGCAGAAAAAAAGCAATAAGAACCTTCTAGCAGGATTCAGGCAAGCCATGTTCAAGGGCTAGCATGCTAGAATGCCCATTATGTGATATTAGGAATTAGGATCCCTAAAATGCAGCATATGATTCCATTACACTTGGGGAAGAGAGCTTATTAGCCTATATCATAAAGACCATCCAGTAAGAAGAGATATGAAAATGCTACATATATGTAGTTAGATTACTGGTACTAGATATTATGAGGGACCCAACATTCTGCCCTGTAACCTATTCCATTTTCAGTGCCTTTCAGCTTATTTCATCCACTTTTGTATGCCATCCAATGGCAAAAGAGGGCGCTCAGATGACTCAACCTGAACTCTAAAATGACGGGAATTTTTAAAACTTTCCTAGAGCACTGCGACCAAAAAACTATCTTATTTCTAAACCACTGCAAATATATTAATGCATCCTGCAAAACATCCCCAAAAGTATTATCTAATGCTAAGGAAGAAAAATAATGATTTAGCAAACATTTAATATTAAGACCAATATATTGGGTTGACAGAAAAGTCATGACTTATTTTTTGTTTTTTGCTGCAAAAATGTGTCATGACTTTTCCGACAATCCAATATTATTAAAGGCAAATACAGTATATACTAGAACTAATGTTTATGTGTTAGTTATACTTGAAAGTATACTGCAGAGCACTTGAAACTACTCTCTTAAACTGGAGAAGTTTATATTGGGTTGTCGGAAAAGTCATGAGGCACTTTTGCAACTAAAAGCAGAAAAAAATACGTTATGACTTTTCCGACAACCCAATAGTTATTGCAATTTCACTTTTAAGACATAATTTGTTGTACCAGTGGTGTATCTGAGTCATTAGTCAGAAAAGAAACTTCTCAATTAGAAAATTCTTTCTATAGAAAAAATGTGCTATAATGATCCACTACACAAAAGGTTTCTCCCAAATAATGTAGCAAAATCCGAGAACAACATGTATAAGGAGATTCTTCATATTCAAGTATCTGCCATCTTATTCTATGATTACTTTGGCAAAAATGCTCAAAATGCTCTTTTCATCAAGAAAAGCACTGTTTCTCTCTCTACTATCAGCAATTATGCTCAGCTTTCCTCATTACTAAATTCCAAACAAGAAAGGGAAAAAGTTTTCTTTTCCAACTGCTTCTTTTAAATTATTCTGCTAATGTTTGCCAATTATCCCACTCATGTCATCTTACTTGAAAATATGCTTCATTACGTGCCCCCCAGCACCCCATCTGTACTGCATCAACTGCTTTGGCTAGCAATAACAACTTGCTAGGTGTTCAATTATATTTCACCTGTCCCTTTTTCTGTCCAAAGTTACAAACAAACAAGCAGAGTTTCTCGACAGCTGAAGTGGCTATACAAGTATAATCATTAACATAGTTACTAGTGAACCTACCTCACTAATTCAAATTGATCAGAACTTTCAGATCATGATATGGTTCAGAAGTCAGTGTGACAGATTCAACTTTCACACCATGCAACACATCATACACAACTCTTAACATCTTCTGTTAGTTCTGGCATTTAATATCAATGTTAACACCAAACAGTGTTGATCGGTATGCTACTTCCAAGAAATAACTGTAAAATAAATGTGTGTGTGTGTATACACACACACATACACACACACACATACATGCACACGCTTGTCTGCACAAAAACAAATACTCAAAGTATTAACAAGGAAACTTTTTTTAAAGTTGCCTATATAGGGGAGGGGATGAAAGAAGGAATATAGGAGGCAGGAGTCTCTGGAGATTTCTAGGTATACCTTTTCACATAATTTTAACTTTTGATTTAGGAAAATGAATCACCTGTTCAAAAAAATGAAACGAAATTTTTGAAATTCCTAAAGTTGAAAATCACTAGAAGAAATAAACTTAATCATGTACATCAAATATATAACATGAGCATAGAGAAAGCATTTATAGTAAATTTAAAAGACAACACTTTATCCTTGGTGGGATGAATTCTAAGAACAAAAATAAATATAAAGAAAAATTAAACTTTACTTAATAGTTTTGTTATTTGTTTTAATACTGATTTTCTTCTTCCAAAGTTTTCTTTTTACTATATGATAGCAAATAAATAATTATGTTAATGATATGAAGAATCAAGAGTTTAAGTGGAAGAAAAAAGATGATTATCAAAAAAACTTTAATAACACATTAAAATTTATTTAAAGGGGGCGGTCGGATAGCTCATTTGGTAAGAGCATGAGCCTTGAACAACAGGGTTGCCAGTTCGATTCCCACATGGGCTAGTAAGCTGCCCCAAAAAGCTGCGCCATCTACAGCTAAGACTGTGAACAATGGCTTGTCCGGGAGCTGGGCTGCCGGGAGCGGCCAGCGACTGACTGCCTCAGCCAGGTAGAGCGCAATGATCACAATACCAACATGGGCCAGCGAGCAGCGTCCTCCACAATGAGTCTGAGAACAACAGCTCTGAGGTAGGGGAGGAGGAGGGAGGAAAAAAATTGAATTAAAGCAAATGCAAACAAAAACCACAATGACATATCACTATACCTGTCGGAATGGCCACAATACAAAGTAGTGACAAACCAAATGATCGCAAAGACGCAAAGAAAGTGATTGTCATATATATACTATTGCTGATGGAAATGTAAATGGTACAGCCACTCTGGTAAAGAGTTTATCAGTTTCTTCTAAAAACCATACACACTCACCACAAAAAAGAAATAAAAATTATGTGATGGGATAAAATGTTAACTAAAGTTATGGTGGTAATCATATTGCAATATATAAATGTATCAAACCAATACATTGTACACCTTTAACTTATATAATATGTAAATTATATCTCAACAAAGATGTGCTTTTTAAATTTAAAAACCCTATACACATTTGGAACAGGAACCAGGAATCTTACTCCTGATCATTTATCCCAGAGAAATGAAAATCTGTGTCCACACAAAAATGTGTACAAGAATGCACATAGAAGCTTTATTTGTAATAGCCAGAAATTGGAAACAACTTTGTTACAGGTTGAATTGCGTCACTCCAAAGTTAATATTTTGAAGTCCTACCCCAAGTACCTCGGAATGTGACCTGATTTGGACTTAGGGTCTTTACAGAAGTTCTCAAGTTAAAATAAGGTCATTATTAGGGGCCCCTAATTCAGTATGACTTGTATTTTTATAAAAAGGGGAAATTTGGTGACAGACATGCACACAGTGAGAACATCATGTGAAGATGAAAGCAGAGACCAGGGTGATGTTTCTATAAACCAAGAGCACCAAAGATTGCCAACCAACCACCAGAAGCTAGGGAAGAGGCATTAACAGATTCTCTCTCACAGCCTGTCGCAGAAGGAAACAACCCTGCTGACAACCTTTGTCTTGGATGTCTATCCTCCAAAACTGTGAAATAATTTTTTGTTGTTCAAGCCACCTAGTTTGTGGTACTTTTGAAATGGCAGCCCTAGCAAACTAATACACACCCAGATATCCTTCAATGAGTGAATGGCAAAACAAACTGATACAGCCATACCGTGGAATACAACTCAGGAATACAAAGGAATTACCTATTGGAATGCAAAAACTTGGATGTATCTCAAGGGAACTATTTGAGTAGGAAAAAAGCCAATCTCAACAGGTTATCTACTGTACAATTTCCAGTTATATAACAGCATCCAAAATGACAAAATCATCTTTTAAGCTTCTTTTGCTTGGCCCGCTCCAAACTCTTTGGAGTGTATTTTTTTTCCTAATAATGACACCCTGGCCCTGGCCCTTGCCCTGGGCCCCCTCGGGCCTTTTGAGCTTCCTTTACTTGGCCTGCTCCAAACTCTTTGGAGTGTACATGCTCTTCTAATAATGGCTTTTTGAGCCATTCTCTACTGCTCGAGCCCACTTCTACTTCTTTAAAATGTATTTTTTCTTCTAATAAACTCCTTTTTCTGAAACTTAAAAAAAAAACACAATATTATGGAGACCAGATTTGTGATTGCCAGAGATTAAGGACAGAATAGGGAAAGGTGAAGGAGGGAGATGAGTGTAACTATAAACAAGTAGCAGGAGGGGTCTTTGTAATGATGAACAGTTCTGTATCTTGATGGTGGTGGTGGTTTAACCCACCTACACATGTGATAAAATTGCACATCATTATAAATACACAGACATGGTCACATAAATGAATGCCCATATAACTATAAAATCTGAATAAACTTTGTGGATTGCACCAATGTCAATTTGCTGGTCTTGATATTGTACTATAGTTATGCAAGATGTTAGTAAAAAGGGAAATTAGGTGAAGATGGTATATATGACCCTTTACATTTTGCTGCTTCCTGTGAATCTAGTATTATACCAAAGCAAAACTTTAAAATGTCTACTCAAAACTCTAGCAAGGTTTCCTGTTTTAATCAATCAACTGATTCTTAGGTGAAAAGACAAAGGAATTAAAACCAAAACAATTTTGAAAAAGAAAAAATTTGGAGGACTCACACTATACATTATATTAAGGCTTATTAAAAAGCTACAGTCCTCAAGATAGATCAACAGAACAGAGGTCTGAAATAGACCCACACGTGGTCACTTGGTTTTTGAGAAAGGTATCAAGGCACTTCAGCAAAGAAACACACTCTTTTCAAATGACTGGATATCCATATGCCAAAAAAAGTTCTTTAATCCATACCTTGCACCATATGCAAAAATTCAGTAAATAATGTCAGACTACAATGTAAAAACTTAAAGCTATAAAACTTATAGGTGGCTTTATTTGTAATCACCAAAAGGGGGAAAACAACCCAAATGTTCTTCAACTGGTGAATGGGCGTGCAAGTTATATTGTATTACATATGTACAATGGACTACTCAGTAACAAAAAGGAACTAACATCTGATACACATGACTAGGCTCAATCTCAAATACATTATGCTAAATGAAAGCAGCCAGACTCAATAGGCTACTTATTGTATGACTTCATTTATATGACAGTCAAAAAGGAAAAAAAAAAACTGTGGAAGTAAAACAGCTCAATGGTTGCCAGGGGCTCAGGCTGGGGAAAAAGGGGGCGGGGTGGGGAAGAATGACCACACCAAGGAGAACTGGAGGGATCTGGGGGTGGAGGTATTGGATCTATAACATATCTTGATTGTGATAATGGTTATACAACTATTTGCTAAAAGTCACACAACTGTATAATAAAAAGAGTGAATCGGACTTCATATAAATGATATCTTAATTAAAAAAATTAAAATCGGTGTCCATCAGTGCTGTTCCCCCACAACTACCCAAATGCTTTCTTCTATTTCTTCAACACCTATATTCTAATCCCAAAACTATCTGTTTTAGGCACTTAAACAATATTTAATGCCATGTTGCTCTGGCCATTTTAATCAATTAACACACAAACATCCCTCATACCAACTGGCATATGACGGAAGATTTTGGTCAAAGGCCACATGCATTTGTAATTTTAACAAATAATACCAAAATTGTCCTCCATAGACAAAGGTTGTACCAATTTGTACTTCCACCAGCAACCTATGTATGGATTTTTTTTTAATTTTTTAAAAAAATTTTATTGGGAAATTGGGGGAGGAGAACAGTGTTGGGGAATTGGGAAAGGGACCAAACTAGTTGTTGTTCTTCAGTCTTCGTTGTGGAGGGGTGCCAGTCGCCATCTGGCTTCCTGTCGGCAGCTTGTGGCTTCTAAGCTCAAGGAGCTGTGTTCAATCTTAGTTGCAGGTGGGCGTAGCCACCATCCCATGCAGGAGTTGAACCAGCAGCCTTATTGTTAAGAGCGCACGCTCACTCCACTGAGCCATCCAGGCAGCAGCTCAGCTCAAGGTGCCGAGTTCAGTCTTAGTTGTGGATGGGCGTAGCCCACCATCAAACAGGCGATCTTGTAGTTACACCAGCTGAGCCATCCTGCCACCTGCTGGCAGCTCAGCGACAGTTCAGCTTGTGTTGCACCTGTCACTGGCCCATGTGGGAATCCAACCAGTGGCGCTGTTGCTCAGAGCTCGCACTCTTAAGCCAACTCTTAACCAACTGAGCCACTTGGCCGCCCTGTATGGATCTGTTTTTGTACAATCACTAACAGCGCTGTCAAGACTTCCAAATTTTTGCCAATTTGCTATGAGGAAAATTCACGGTGTAAGTGAATCTCCCTACATGAAGTTCCACTTCACAAACTAAGGAACCAAACATACATTTTCAATGAATCCCTTGTTATTCAAAATTCATAAACCATGATTCAGATAATGCAGTATTTGCAGTTCCCTGAACTCTTGCTAATGAAAATCAGGAACCAAATGGGTCTGGCTAAAAAGGGATACTTACTTGTAGTTTTAATTTGCTCTTCTCTTATTTCCTTATGTTTAAGAGCCATTCTTTTCCATAAACTCTCTCTGTTCATGTCACTTGCCCATTTTCCTAACAGGCCGATGATCTCTTTCTTGCTGACTTCAAAATACTCTTTATGTATTAGGATGGTCTTTCAAGCTTGATAAACCAAAGCTTCTTTCCACTACTTTCACAGAGCAATCACTTCCTGCTAATACGGCATATTTGTGCAACAGTTGTTACATTCAGCCTTGCCATCTCTCCTAGTCTGACTAAACCTTGTCCTTGAGGGCTTTTTCAGCCTGCTCACCTCTTTATCTGCTCCCATTGTCATAGACCAGGGGCCGGCAAACTCCAGCTCATGGAGCCACATGCGGCTCTTTGGGTACGTCTCATCTCAAAAGTTTGCCGACCCCTGGAAGAGCCAATCCTGTTCCCCACAACAATTTAAAAATTATTCAAGAGCCATAAATATATGTTTACATAATCACCATTATGTGAATAATATCCTTTCAAAATTTTATAAACAGAACTACGATAGTTTTATTTTCATTTTCAATTTTACTTCAGAGTCACATGTATGTACCCAAAGAGCCACATGTGGCTCAAGAGCCACCGTTTTCTGACCCCTGGCGGCTCTTGCATCTGAAACGTTTGCCGACCCCTGTCATATACAAAGGATATTATTATCTTTCAGACTTCAGATTTCTGAGATCAACCAACCTGTGCTAGTTTACTACTCTCCATGCTTCTTTGATACACTACCTACCTCCTTACACATTTTTTTGTAACCTGCATGTTTCATCTGTCTCCAGGTATACTTTTATTAAAAAAAGGCATTCACAGAGTGTTTTTTTCTGCTTACCTTGTTATTTCTGTATTACACCCAAGGAGAAAAACGATCACACACCATCAAGGTAGGACCAGAAGTCTAATATTGCAAGTAATGTCATAAAACAGTTTCTTCAACATGTCATCAACTTCCCCTAAACACTCATCAACACTGAATATTTTTTTGAAGGGCCAAGATTAAGAGTCTTGCCCAAGGTCACACAAGCTTGTAAGGGGCAAAAATCTCAGCTTGAACGTCTCTTAGGCATATCTGTTTCACAAATGTGTGTCTTGGGATAATCTACATTAGTTCTTTAGAACATAAAGGAAATTATGTCCTTAAAGTCTTCTGAATCAGTCAAATTCAAATATAAAAGAGGTGTTAGTTTCCTTCGTCTGTATTTAAGCAAATGTCTATCACATAGAAACCCGAATCATACACACCTTGTTCAATACATGCAATAAAAACAATAGTTCCCTTACAATTGTATACACAAAATGATCTCTAGCAAAACCTTGAGTAGCAGAAAATCCCTAACAGCTGTGCTTTACCAGCAATCTTATTATAAATCAAATAGGTATTTGTTGCCCCTAATTGTGCTTCCCTGAAGGAGAGCAGTAGCTCTACCAGAATACATACAGGTGATCACTTAATACAGTAAAATCTTGGATTGCTAGTGTTCCACAAGATGAACAAACATTTCTAATACATTTTAACGTGGTAAACGAGCAATGTCTTGCAATATGAGTAGTTTGTTTCCAGAATGAATTATGTTTGCAAACCCAGGTATTACTATAAATGGAAAATTCTATCTAGAAGAGAGTGGTTCTCTTAAATTCCAGTGTGCATAAGAATCATAAAATGCTTGTTAAAATGCAGGGTTACAGAACCCACACCTAGGGATTCCTTCAGTAGATCTGTATACAAGTGTCAGGCATATGTATTACTCACAAATCCCCTATATTGGTGGATCCATGCCCCCCCTTTTAAGAAAAGCTGCTGTAAGCGATGAAATCAGCAACCTCTGATATACATGATGACCCAGATTTAGAGACTGAGGAGGCATGAGTGGCTAGGGAACAGAAGCAAACACACTTCCCCCTGCCTGCCTTGGGCCACTTAATCATCTGAACCTTATTCTCTCAAATGCCAGAAACCCACAGCTCAATGATGTATTTCCCCAGATTGTCCATAAGAAGCTTCCCAGAGTCTAAGTTGTGAGTGGTCATGACACCACTCTTCTTTCCACAAGAAAGAAACTGTCTCTTTTCTAAAAGATATTGCCCAAATTTAAGCTAACTAACATTGAAAATCTCCAGGAAGTTTATTCCATATAGACTACAACTCACCATTGGGATATTTCTCTTTCTAATTTCTATCTTCTACAGAAACACCAGGAGCTGCCAGTTTCTAGAAAGTATGACTAACCCAAGACAAAAGTGTACTCAACTGGAAAAAAGTATCAGAAAAAAGAGCAAATTTTTAAAACTGTGAGATTAAGAAAAACACAAGATAAACTTTTTGGGCACTTGTTATATTTTAAAATCATCAAGCCCCTTTGCAACTCCAATGAGATCCCGTAGAAACCAAAAACCAATGCTTTTTAAATTAATGAAATTGAACCTACGGCTCCAAGTACCGTATTTGCCGGCGTATAAGACGATTTTTTGGCCCTGAAAAATATGCCTCCAAGTGGGGGGTCGTCTTATACGCCAGGTACACTTCAG